>NC_060254.1:14784644-14807144 GCF_921293095.1 Ischnura elegans
CAACATTTTCAACGACATCATTTTCAACGACAACATTTTCAACGACAACATTTTCAACGAAAACATTTTCAACGACAACTTTTTCAACGACAACATTTTCAACGACAACATTTTTAACGACAACATTTTCAACGACAACATTTTCCACGACAATATTTTCAACGACAACATTTTCAACGACAACATTTTCAACGACAACATTTTCAACGACAACATTTTCAACAACAACATTTTAACTGACAACATTTTCAACGACAACAACAACAACAACATCAACAACAAAAACAACAACAACACAACAACAACAACAATAACAACAACAACAACAACAACAACAACAACTACATTTTTAACAACAACAACATTTTCAACAACAACAACATTTTCAACAACAACAAAATTTTGCACAACAACATTTTCACTAACAACATTTTCAACAACAACATTTTCAACGACATCATTTTCAACGACAACATTTTCAACGACAACATTTTCAACAACAACATTTTCAACGACAACATTTTCAACGACAATATTTTCAACGACAACATTTTCAACGACAACTTTTTCAACGACAACATTTTACACGACAACATTTTCAACGTTAACATTTTCAATGACAACATTTTCAACGATATCATTTTCAACGACAACATATTACACTACAAAACAATAACAACAACAACAACAAAAACAACTAAAACAACAACAAAAGCAACAACAACAACGACAACAACATTTTCAACACCAACATTTTCAACAACAACATTTTCAGCGACAACATTTTCAACGACAACATTTTCAGCGACAACATTTTCAACGACAACATTTTCAACGACAAGATTTTCAACGACAACATTTTCAGCGACAACATTTTCAAACAACAACATTTTCAATGACAACATTTTCAACGACAACATTTTCAACGACAACATTTTCAACGACAATATTTTCCGCGACAACATTTTCAACGACAACATTTTCAACGACAACATTTTCAACGACAACATTTCCAACGACTACATTTTCAACGACAACATTTTCAACGACAACATTTTCAACAACAACTTTTTTAACGACAACATTTTCAACGACAACTTTTTCAACGACAACATTTTCAACGACAACATTTTCAACGACAACATTTTACATGACAACATTTTCAGCGACAACATTTTCAACGACAACATTTTCTACAATATCATTTTCAACGACAACATTTTCAACAACAAAACAACAACAACAACCACAACAACAACAAAAACAACAACAACAACAACAACAACAGAACAAAACAACAACGACAACAAAATTTTCAACACCAACATTTTCAACAACAATATTTTCAGCGACAACATTTTCAACGACAACATTTTCAGCGACAACATTTTCAACGACAACATTTTCAACGACAACATTTCCAACGTCAACATTTGCAACGACAACATTTTCAACAACATTATTTTCAATGACAACATTTTCAACGACAACATTTTCAACGACAACATTTTCAACGACAACATTTTCCACGACAACATTTTCAACGACAACATTTTCAACGACAACATTTTCAACGACAACATTTTCAACGACTACATTTTCAACGACAACATTTCAAACGACAACATTTTCAACGACAACATTTTCAACGACAACATTTTTAACGACAACATTTTCAACGACAACCTTTTCAACGACAACATTTTCAACGACAACATTTTCAACGACAACATTTTCAACGACATTATTTTCAACGAAAACATTTTCAACGACAACATTTTCAACGACAAAATTTTCAACGACAACAACAACAACAACAATAACAACAACGACAATAACATTATCAACAACAACAACATTTTCAACAACAACAACATTTTCAACAACAACAACATTTTCAACAACAACTACATTTTCAACAACAACAACATCTTCAACAACAACATTTTCAAAACAACAATTTCAACAACAACATTTTCAACAACATTTTCAACAACAACATTTTCAACAACAACATTTTCAACAACAACATTTTCAACGACATCATTTTCAACGACAACATTTTCAACGACAACATTTTCAACGAAAACATTTTCAACGACAACATTTTCAACGACAACGTTTTCAACGACAACATTTTCAACGACAACATTTTCAACGACAACATTTCCAGCGACAACATTTTCGACGACAACATTTTCAACGACAACAGTTTCAACGACAACATTTTCAACGACAACATTTTCAACGAAAACATTTTCAACGACAACATTTTCATTGACAACATTTTCAACGACAACATTTTCAACGACAACATTTTACACGACAACATTTTCAACATTAACATTTTCAACGACAACATTTTCAACGATAACATTTTCAACGACAACATTTTCAACTACAAAACAATAACAACAACAACAAAAACAACAACAACAGCAACAACAACAACGACAACAACATTTTTAACACCAACATTTTCAACAACAACATTTTCAGCGACAACATTTTCAACGACAACATTTTCAGAGACAACATTTTCAACGATAACATTTTCAACGACAACATTTTCAACGACAAAATTTTCAGTGACAACATTTTCAAACAACAACATTTTCAATGACAACATTTTCCACGACAACATTTTCAACGACAACATTTTCCACGACAACATTTTCAACGACAACATTTTCAACGACAACATTTTCAACGACAACATTTTCAACGACTACATTTTCAACGACAACATTTTAAATGACAACATTTTCAACGACAACAACAACAACAACAACAAAAACAACAACAACACAACAACAACAACAACAACTTGAGACGCCGAGCAGAGCGGACGTGTTTCGACTGCGCTCCCGAGCTCATCACTTTCAAGTGTTTCTATCGGAGTATTTGCGAAGTTTTTTTCTTGTAAGTGCTTCGGAATAGTTGTTAATCGTTGCGTGATACCACACGCATCTCTAGTGTTCGATTTTAAATCGAATTAGTGCTTGATTTCACCGAAAAGTGACTAAAAAACACTCGCGTCAAATCTTGGATCCCATTTCGTTACCCATCGTCGCCGACACCTCGGAGTCGGTGAGAGAGGAAACGAGAAGACCAGCAAAGTGCTCTTCTTTTTCACACCGAGACAACAATTGTGTCGGATATACTGCAATTATCAACTCACCAGACATTATGTCGAAGATGATCAGCTCACCGCATTCACCAAGGAGGATGTCTCCGTCTCCCAGTCAACTCGGCGACACGACTAACGATAGGAGGGTAAGAAGTGCTCCGTCTTCACCTCAGAGACGTGCTCAGGTTGCCACTACAGCCCCTCCGATTAATTACAGAAGTTCACGTAATCTCTCATTATCCCTGGAGTCACTAAATGACGAAATAAAATCGCCGACGACAGTATTGCGCCGCGAAGGCGGTATTTTAACTACCACAGTAAGGCGCATTCCGACAACTATCGGTGTCCGCTCACTCCCTTTCTCTTCTATCACTGGCAAAGTTTCACCGACCGAAATTAATTACGGAATTCATAATTCATTTGTCCATGCAAGTGGTGGAGCCATAGATACTCAAAGTTCCGATTCCCGTGACGTAAACCGTCCCCCGGACACCGCTTTCCCCATTACTCAGGCGACGAGGGAGGGGGAAATCACCTCTTCAGCTGAGACGAGGCCACGCTCGCTCGCGTAGAGCGCAAGGGGAGGGGGATCGAGTGCGGTAAGCGGGGCGGACCCTATTCGATGCGAAGGCGAAGCCGCGAGCATTAGCGACGCACCCCAACGGGGCAGACCGTTAGTCAGCTACGCGCGGGTGACGGGAGGGAAGGAAAATCGACAAGCCCAAAGCAACGGCGATAACCCACCCCAACCTTTTAAATTCGTAACGAAAAAAATAATACCATTGAAATCGGGCCCCACAAGGAAGACGGGAATTATTTTCAACGGCCTCCCAGGCGTTCCCATAGCCCAATACATCGAGGCGATGGCCGAAGAGGTGGGCGGGAGACAGATAACGCACGCCACAAAACTTCCAGGGGATCGCGTTTGTTTCTATTTGAAGAATGAAGACATTTTAAACGACTTCATGATGAATAAAGGAGGTCTCACCATAATGAATAATTTTTTAATTGCGAACCGCATGGTTCAGCAAGTGGAGCGGCTAGTCGTCTCAAACGTGCCCCCAGAATTCCCGATTCCCGATTTGTTGGAAATTATCTCCCAAATAGGAAGAGTCGTGAGCCCCGTCACCACCCTGGGCGTGGGAATAAAAAGAGATGATCTAAGCCACGTCGAGTCGTGGAGGAAGCAGGTCTTCATCGTACGTCGGGAAGGTGTGATTGTACCCGAGTCGCTGCTCTTGGATTTCGGCCCCGCCAAGCACCGAATTTTCTTCAACTTTAATGACCCTCGGTGCTTTAGATGCAACGAAGACGGACATTTTGCCTCCGCCTGCAAGGCCAATCTCGACCAGGCAAGGGAAAGCAGGGCGAATTTTAACCCTCGCATAAACGACGGCAAAAAACAACATAATAATGACGCGCCGGCCGCATCACTTAAGACCCCCACCCCCGGAGGTGCAGATCACCAAATCATAGCGCCGAAAAAAAATATTATCACCCCAATTCCTCTCCCTCCTCACCCCACCGAGGAAGCGGACGTTGCCAATCATGAAAAAAATGACGGCAGCGACACGCCCCCCGAGACCAAGACTTCTCACTCCACCCCGCTACCTTTACCCACGCAACACGCCGCAAAAAACCCCTCATCGGACGAATTGGTTGCCACAGACCATAATCTTGATTCCCACGCCACCAAAGCAGCAACGGAAGATCATCAAACAAACAACCCGCACGCACCAACTAGCCTCTCTCAAGTGCAAGGCCAAACAAAAAGGAAACACGTCAGGGCGGAGGAAAGAACGTCTCCCCAAAGAAAACGATTAATCCCCACCCCATCCGATGAACGGGGATACAAAGAGATAGAAGAGTACCTCAACAACCATCCACAAGAAGGATTTTTAGATAGTCCAAAACTCATTTTATTCCTGAAAGAAACGAAAGGAAAGAAGAACATTACGGACATGGCTAAGAATTTTTTTTCAGACACGCATGCCCTCGTCGAAACGTTGAGAGAGCTTGTCGAGAACAAAGTAGTTAAAGATGTTGCGTTAGATATGAGGATCCACAGGTTTTTTAAGGCCCTAACTAACAAACCACCGCATAATCAATGACGTCCGTCAGAGGGAAGACCATCAACCTGACCACCCTAAACGTGCGTTCTGTAGCCAGCAACGTAAAAAGTCAACAGCTCAAATTTTTCATCCAGCGGTGGGAGCCAGATATCCTACTTATGCAGGAAACAAACGCGGACCACCTCCAACCCTGCCTCCGCAGCCTCGGCTATTCTTTCAGCCTCAACCCCACCCACAGAGTAGCCGCGGGAACTGGCATCGCAATAAAAAAGAACCTCGCCCCCAACATAACGAAGGAAAACACCCTCTATCCGGGGCATGCTACAGAACATCGTTTCGAATTTAGCTCAGGCTCCACCTTACGCGTTATTAACAGCTACATACCTAACGACAAGGACATAGCTGTTGAAGTGATACGGAAGATGGACGACGCACTCGAGCAAGGCAGGGCGGAAGACTATCATCCGGATCTCACCATACTGGCTGGTGATTATAATTGCACGCTGTCGCCTCGTCACGACCGCTCATCGAGGATAGAGAGGGAGCCTACAAAGGCGAGGCGTCTCGCTGCACTCATTAGGAAGCATTCTCTATCAGACGTATGGAGGGAAAGGCACGGAAGGAGGGAAGGGTATACGTACCACTCTGCGGCCGACCCCAATATCGCATCCCGCCTGGACAGGATATACACTGACAACATACAGAAAATATCCTCCATCGAAAGGCGAGCCTCGTTCTCGGACCACATGGCTCTATCCATAGACTTCACCATCCAGGATGTAATAAAACCACCTCCCCCGTACTGGAAATTTTACAACTACTTACTTGATAACGAAGAATTTGTCGAATTCATGTCGACAATTATCGAGGAAGTGACGTCTACCCACGAGAGCGGGGACCACGTCGTCGCGTGGGAAACTTTAAAATCTGAGATTAGAGCCGCCACCAGGATTTATGTACGCCTTAGTAAAGACAGAAACATATCCCACATGAGATCGCTCGAGGCGACGGAGGCGACGACTCGAGGAGAGGAGGCGATGAAGGCGAGGGAGGAAATAAGGCGCACGTACAAGGAGGTGGGCGAGAGAGCGACGGCGATCGAGGGATGGGAAGAGATAGCATCTTCGGAGAATCCGTCGGGGACTGCTCTCTCGAGATCGGTGACACGGATGCATCGACCCCCCCTGACGTCATTGGAAACAGACGACGGCACTATCCTCTCCGAACAGCAGCATCTTGTGAAGTACGTAAAAGACTATTATGAAAAAGTCTTTCAAGCCCCCGTACAGACAGACTCAGCGCTGCAGGAGGACGATTTTATTATTCTTTCGCGGGGGCAGCCGGAATTGACGGCGGAGAGTAAAGCGCGGATGGAGGCGCCCCTGACCCCAGAGGATCTCCGCACTGCATTCTACAGCTTGAACCGAAAGAAAGCACCAGGAATCGATGGCCTAACGTCCGAATTCTATAAGACCTTTTGGACTCTCCTCGCGAAGCCCTTCGCGTCAATGGTCGACGCGAGCCTAGAGAGAGGCATGCTCCCTATCTCCAGCAGATGGGCCATTCTGAATTTAATTCATAAAAAAGGGGACAGAACAAATTTGAAGAACTGGAGACCAATCTCGATCACCACCACCGATTACAAAATAATTGCGAAGGCCCTTTCCATGAGACTGTCGTCGGCAATGCGAGAGGTGGTATCCCCCGAGCAAGGGTGCGGCGTCACAGGCAGAACCATCTTAGATAACCTGTCCCTAATTCGTGACATTATCGCATATGCGAATGAAACTAATTCTCCACTGGCCATATTAAGTCTGGACCAAAAGGGCGCTTTCGACAAAGTTCGCCATGATTTTTTATTTAATGTATTGAGACGCATGAATTTTGGCGAAAATTTCATAAAAACTTTAAGTACAATTTACGAGGACGCATCATGCCTCGTTAGGGTTGGCAATAGTCTGACTCCTCCAATCCCCTTTAAGCGAGGCATAAGACAAGGATGTCCGCTCTCCGGCCAGCTGTACGCACTGGCCCTAGAGCCACTACTCCACATCCTAAAAACTAAAATTACAGGTTTTCCACTCCCCACTCAAGAAGCACATATTACGCTATCAGCATACGCAGATGACGTAACTTTATTCATTTCGGAGAACGACGCTGTAAGAAATGTGATAAAATCATTCGATTCGTACGCCGCCCTCTCGGGAGCAGAACTAAACGAGAACAAGACTGAAGGGATGTACGTCGGGTCCTGGCGCGGGCGCACGGATAGGCTCGGACCCTTCGCGATCTCCACCGAAGGTGCCCGATTCCTCGGAGTGGTTTTTAAAAATGACACCATCAAAGAGAGAGAAGGACTAGAGGAAGACCTGGAGGTAAAAATTCGAAACGGATTGAGGAGGTGGGAAGCGGCTTCAGGGGCCCTTTCCGTGAGAGGAAGGACAAGGGTCGTAAATCAGTTCGTGGCCCCGACCATCTGGTACCGCCTACAGACCCAATGCATTAGCCCTCAATGCATCCGGCGGGTGCAAGCCGCCCTCACGGATTTTGTGTGGGGTAGGGGCCGAAAACACTGGGTTGCCGGAGCCGTGCTGACGGCCCCGCTCGGGTGCGGAGGACTTGGGCTGACTGACGTGCAGGCAAAAATTACCGCTATGAGGATAAATTTCTTTCAACGGTACGTCACAGGTGAAGTTCAACCGTGGAAAATCTTCGTTTCCTACTTCCTCGAGACCAGGCCTAAGAGGAACGGTTTCTACTCCTCACTGAAAAGCGCCCTCGACACAATGGACGTGAGGTCCGGGGAAAACGGAGGACCTCTCCCCACATCTTGGCCCCCGACGGAGGAATCTCTCCCCTTCGGTTTCCGGAGCGAGCTGTCGAAGCGAACGCGAACGTTTCCCATACACAAAAGCGATATTTACCGAGAAATCGTTGCCAAAAAAAACAAAGAGAAGTGGCCCTACAAGGACGGCATATGGGGAGAGTCTACGTGCTGGAAAGCCTTCTGGACGGCGCCAGTCCTGGGGAAGGAGGGGAAGGTGTCTTGGAGACTGGCACATGATCGCCTGGCAGACGCCGTTTTCCTGTCGCGGTCGGGATTGCGAGAAAACTCAGTGTGCAGAGCATGCCCTGGAAGCCAGGCCACGGCCTGGCACATCCTCTACGACTGCAGACAGGCCGGAGAGGTATGGCGGACAGCAAAGGAGTGGATAAAAGGAGTTAAGGGGCGCAGGGTGAGGAGCGCACTGGAATTACACAGGGGGAGACCTCCTGAAAGGGGCGGCTATACTAAGCGAGATTTACTGGCAAACTTCATTATAGCCGAAACAAAGGCAAGCATATATCATTGTTTTACAGTAACAGAAAAAGGTGAAAGGTCGGCTCAAAAAACATACGCCGAGTACTTAAAAAAAGGAATCGAAAGAAGAATCAGGAGGGAGTATATATATCATAAATGCAAGGGCGACACAAAATCTTTTATTGACTTGTGGTGTCAGAGCGGTGTTCTTTCTGAAGTGGAAGAAACGGAGTCAGGGGACACAATTTTAAAAGTGAAGATTGCGCCATAGAGAAGAAAGAATGAAGTAACAAGGGCGGAACCACACGGAGGCATTAACCACTCGGAAGGGGAGGCCACATGCGCGGAGGGATGGGGTCCAAGGTTGCGGTAACCAGCCCCTTCGGCGGACCTCCCCTGTGCGCGGCCCTCCCCTTCGGAGAGTGTAAAGGCGGTGAAGAGATGCAAAAAGAATAATGACTGAAAATGATGATTTTATTGAGAAATAAACCAAGGTGACGACGAAAAACTTATAAAACCTTTTAAAAAAACCGCCCATAGAATAATAATAATAATAATAATAATAATAATAATAATAATACAGCAAAATGGAAAAGTATGAAGAACTTAAAAATGAAATCAAGAGATTGTGGAAATCAGATAAAGTACACATAATACCCATCATTATCTCCGCCACAGGAGTAGTGCCTCATTCACTCCATCAAGGTCTTCAAACTATTGGACTGCCGAAAAACTTGTTTATTACCATACAAAAAGCAGCAATTTTAAATACTTGCCGGATTGTCAGAAAATATTTCAAAACAGAGTAAAGAGACGAGAGTACTTGGTGATACCCGTACCTCGCCTACAACCAGCAAAAATGCTGTGAAAACATAAAAAAATATATAATAATAATAATAATAATAATAATAAAAAAACAATTTCAACAACAACATTTTCAACAACATTTTCAACAACAACATTTTCAACAACAACATTTTCAACAACAACATTTTCAACAACAACATTTTCAACGACATCATTTTCAACGACAACATTTTCAACGACATTTTCAACGAAAACATTTTCAACGACAACTTTTTCAACGACAACATTTTCAACGACAACATTTTCAACGACAACATTTTCAACGACAACATTTTCCACGACAACATTTTCAACGACAACATTTTCAACGACAACATTTTCAACGACAACATTTTCAACGACAACATTTTCAACAACAACATTATAACTGACAACATTTTCAACGACAACAAACACAACAACAACAACAAAAACAACAACAACACAACAACAACAACAACAACAACAACAACAACAACAACAACAACAACAACAACAACAACAACAACAACAACAACAACAACAACAACAACAACAACAACAACAACAACAACAACAACAACAACAACAACAACAACTTGAGACGCCGAGCAGAGCGGACGTGTTTCGACTGCGCTCCCGAGCTCATCACTTTCAAGTGTTTCTATCGGAGTATTTGCGAAGTTTTTTTCTTGTAAGTGCTTCGGAATAGTTGTTAATCGTTGCGTGATACCACACGCATCTCTAGTGTTCGATTTTAAATCGAATTAGTGCTTGATTTCACCGAAAAGTGACTTAAAAACACTCGCGTCAAATCTTGGATCCCGTTTCGTTACCCATCCTCGCCGACACCTCGGAGTCGGTGAGAGAGGAAACGAGAAGACCAGCAAAGTGCTCTTCTTTTTCACACCGAGACAACAATTGTATCGGATATACTGCAATTATCAACTCACCAGACATTATGTCGAAGATGATCAGCCCACCGCATTCACCAAGGAGGATGTCTCCGTCTTCCAGTCAACTCGGCGACACGACTAACGATAGGAGGGTAAGAAGTGCTCCGTCGTCACCTCAGAGACGTGCTCAGGTTGCCACTACAGCCCCTCCGATTAATTACAGAAGTTCACGTAATCTGTCATTATCCCTGGAGTCACTAAATGACGAAATAAAATCGCCGACGACAGTATTGCGCCGCGAAGGCGGTATTTTAACTACCACAGTAAGGCGCATTCCGACAACTATCGGTGTCCGCTCACTCCCTTTCTCTTCTATCACTGGCAAAGTTTCACCGACCGAAATTAATTACGGAAATCATAATTCATTTGTCCATGCAAGTAGTGGAGCCATAGATACTCAAAGTTCCGATGCCCGTGACGTAAGCCGTCCCCCGGACACCGCTTTCCCCATTACTCAGGCGACGAGGGATGGGGAAATCACCTCTTCAGCTGAGACGAGGCCACGCTCGCTCGCGGCGACGGCAAGGGGAGGGGGATCGAGTGCGGTAAGCGGGGCGGACCCTATTCGATGCGAAGGCGAAGCCGCGAGCATTAGCGACGCACCCCAACGGGGCAGACCGTTAGTCAGCTACGCGCGGGTGACGGGAGGGAAGGAAAATCGACAAGCCCAAAGCAACGGCGATAACCCACCCCAACCTTTTAAATTCGTAACGAAAAAAATAATACCATTGAAATCGGGCCCCACAAGGAAGACGGGAATTATTTTCAACGGCCTCCCAGGCGTTCCCATAGCCCAATACATCGAGGCGATGGCCGAAGAGGTGGGCGGGAGACAGATAACGCACGCCACAAAACTTCCAGGGGATCGCGTTTGTTTCTATTTGAAGAATGAAGACATTTTAAACGACTTCATGATGAATAAAGGAGGTCTCACCATAATGAATAATTTTTTAATTGCGAACCGCATGGTTCAGCAAGTGGAGCGGCTAGTCGTCTCAAACGTGCCCCCAGAATTCCCGATTCCCGATTTGTTGGAAATTATCTCCCAAATAGGAAGAGTCGTGAGCCCCGTCACCACCCTGGGCGTGGGAATAAAAAGAGATGATCTAAGCCACGTCGAGTCGTGGAGGAAGCAGGTCTTCATCGTACGTCGGGAAGGTGTGATTGTACCCGAGTCGCTGCTCTTGGATTTCGGCCCCGCCAAGCACCGAATTTTCTTCAACTTTAATGACCCTCGGTGCTTTAGATGCAACGAAGACGGACATTTTGCCTCCGCCTGCAAGGCCAATCTCGACCAGGCAAGGGAAAGCAGGGCGAATTTTAACCCTCGCATAAACGACGGCAAAAAACAACATAATAATGACGCGCCGGCCGCATCACTTAAGACCCCCACCCCCGGAGGTGCAGATCACCAAATCATAGCGCCGAAAAAAAATATTATCACCCCAATTCCTCTCCCTCCTCACCCCACCGAGGAAGCGGACGTTGCCAATCATGAAAAAAATGACGGCAGCGACACGCCCCCCGAGACCAAGACTTCTCACTCCACCCCGCTACCTTTACCCACGCAACACGCCGCAAAAAACCCCTCCTCGGACGAATTGGTTGCCACAGACCATAATCTTGATTCCCACGCCACCGAAGCAGCAACGGAAGGTCATCAAACAAACAACCCGCACGCACCAACTAGCCTCTCTCAAGTGCAAGGCCAAACAAAAAGGAAACACGTCAGGGCGGAGGAAAGAACGTCTCCCCAAAGAAAACGATTAATCCCCACCCCATCCGATGAACGGGGATACAAAGAGATAGAAGATTACCTCAACAACCATCCACAAGAAGGATTTTTAGATAGTCCAAAACTCATTTTATTCCTGAAAGAAACGAAAGGAAAGAAGAACATTACGGACATGGCTAAGAATTTTTTTTCAGACACGCATGCCCTCGTCGAAACGTTGAGAGAGCTTGTCGAGAAGAAAGCGGTTAAAGATGTTGCGTTAGATATGAGGATCCACAGGTTTTTTAAGGCCCTAACTAACAAACCACCGCATAATCAATGACGTCCGTCAGAGGGAAGACCATCAACCTGACCACCCTAAACGTGCGTTCTGTAGCCAGCAACGTAAAAAGTCAACAGCTCAAATTTTTCATCCAGCGTTGGGAACCAGATATCCTACTTATGCAGGAAACAAACGCGGACCATCTCCAACCCTGCCTCCGCAGCCTCGGCTATTCTTTCAGCCTCAACCCCACCCACAGAGCAGCCGCGGGAACTGGCATCGCAATAAAAAAGAACCTCGCCCCCAACATAACGAAGGAAAACACCATCTATCCGGGGCATGCTACAGAGCATCGTTTCGAATTTAGCTCAGGCTCCACCTTACGCGTTATTAACAGCTACATACCTAACGACAAGGACATAGCTGGTGAAGTGATACGGAAGATGGACGACGCACTCGAGCAAGGGAGGGCGGAAGACTATCATCCAGATCTCACCATACTGGCTGGTGATTATAATTGCACGCTGTCGCCTCGTCACGACCGCTCATCGAGGATAGAGAGGGAGCCTACGAAGGCGAGGCGTCTCGCCGCACTCATTAGGAAGCACTCTCTATCAGACGTATGGAGGGAAAGGCACGGAAGGAGGGAAGGGTATACGTACCACTCTGCGGCCGACCCCAATATTGCATCCCGCCTGGACAGGATATACACAGACAACATACAGAAAATATCCTCCATCGAAAGGCGAGCCTCGTTCTCGGACCACATGGCTCTATCCATAGACTTCACCATCCAGGATGTTATAAAACCACCTCCCCCGTACTGGAAATTCTACAACTACTTACTTGATAACGAAGAATTTGTCGAATTCATGTCGACAATTATCGAGGAAGTGACGTCTACCCACGAGAGCGGGGACCCCGTCGTCGCGTGGGAAACTTTAAAATCTGAGATTAGAGCCGCCACCAGGATTTATGTACGCCTTAGTAAAGACCGAAACATATCCCACATGAGATCGCTCGAGGCGACGGAGGCGACGACTCGAGGAGAGGAGGCGATGAAGGCGAGGGAAGAAATAAGGCGCACGTACAAGGAGGTAGGCGAGAGAGCGACGGCGATCGAGGGATGGGAAGAGATAGCGTCTTCGGAGAATCCGTTGGGGACTGCTCTCTCAAGATCGGTGACACGGATGCATCGACCCCCCCTGACGTCATTGGAAACAGACGACGGCACTATCCTCTCCGAACAGCAGCATCTTGTGAAGTACGTAAAAGACTATTATGAAAAAGTCTTTCAAGCCCCCGTACAGACAGACTCAGAGCTGCAGGAGGACGATTTTATTATTCTTTCGCGGCGGCAGCCGGAATTGACGGCGGAGAGTAAAGCGCGGATGGAGGCGCCCCTGACCCCAGAGGATCTCCGCACTGCACTCTACAGCTTGAACCGAAAGAAAGCACCAGGAATCGATGGCCTAACGTCCGAATTCTATAAGACCTTTTGGACTCTCCTCGCGAAGCCCTTCGCGTCAATGGTCGACGCGAGCCTAGAGAGAGGCATGCTCCCTATCTCCAGCAGATGGGCCGTTCTGAATTTAATTCATAAAAAAGGAGACAGAACAAATTTGAAGAACTGGAGACCAATCTCGATCACCACCACCGATTACAAAATAATTGCGAAGGCCCTTTCCATGAGACTGTCGTCGGCAATGCGAGAGGTGGTATCCCCCGAGCAAGGGTGCGGCGTCACAGGCAGAACCATCTTAGATAACCTGTCCCTAATTCGTGACATTATCGCATATGCGAATGAAACTAATTCTCCACTGGCCATATTAAGTCTGGACCAAAAGGGCGCTTTCGACAAAGTTCGCCATGATTTTTTATTCAATGTATTGAGACGCATGAATTTTGGCGAAAATTTCATAAAAACTTTAAGTACAATTTACGAGGACGCATCATGCCTCGTTAGGGTTGGCAATAGTCTGACTCCTCCAATCCCCTTTAAGCGAGGCATAAGACAAGGATGTCCGCTCTCCGGCCAGCTGTACGCACTGGCCCTGGAGCCACTACTCCACATCCTAAAAACTAAAATTACAGGTTTTCCACTCCCCACTCAAGAAGCACATATTACGCTATCAGCATACGCGGATGACGTAACTTTATTCATTTCGGAGAACAACGCTGTAAGAAATGTGATAAAATCATTCGATTCGTACGCCGCCCTCTCGGGAGCAGAACTAAACGAGAACAAGACTGAAGGGATGTACGTCGGGTCCTGGCGCGGGCGCACGGATAGGCTCGGACCCTTCGCGATCTCCACCGAAGGTGCCCGATTCCTCGGAGTGGTTTTTAAAAATGACACCATCAAAGAGAGAGAAGGACTAGAGGAAGACCTGGAGGTAAAAATTCAAAACGGATTGAGGAGGTGGGAAGCGGCTTCAGGGGCCCTTTCCGTGAGAGGAAGGACAAGGGTCGTAAATCAGTTCGTGGCCCCGACCATCTGGTACCGCCTACAGACCCAATGCATTAGCCCTCAATGCATCCGGCGGGTGCAAGCCGCCCTCACGGATTTTGTGTGGGGTAGGGGCCGAAAACACTGGGTTGCCGGAGCCGTGCTGACGGCCCCGCTCGGGTGCGGAGGACTGGGGCTGACTGACGTGCAGGCAAAAATTACCGCTATGAGGATAAATTTCTTTCAACGGTACGTCACAGGTGAAGTTCAACCGTGGAAAATCTTCGTTTCCTACTTCCTCGAGACCAGGCCTAAGAGGAACGGTTTCTACTCCTCAGTGAAAAGCGCCCTCGACACAATGGACGTGAGGTCCGGGGAAAACGGAGGACCTCTCCCCACATCTTGGCCCCCGACGGAGGAATCTCTCCCCTTCGGTTTCCGGAGCGAGCTGTCGAAGCGAACGCGAACGTTTCCCATACACAAAAGCGATATTTACCGAGAAATCGTTGCCAAAAAAAACAAAGAGAAGTGGCCCTACAAGGACGGCATATGGGGAGAGTCTACGTGCTGGAAAGCCTTCTGGACGGCGCCAGTCCTGGGGAGGGAGGGGGAGGTGTCTTGGAGACTGGCACATGATCGCCTGGCAGACGCCGTTTTCCTGTCGCGGTCGGGATTGCGAGAAAACTCAGTGTGCAGAGCATGCCCCGGAAGCCAGGCCACGGCCTGGCACATCCTCTACGACTGCAGACAGGCCGGAGAGGTATGGCGGACAGCAAAGGAGTGGATAAAAGGAGTCACGGGCTGCAGGGTGAGGAGCGCACTGGAATTACACAGGGGGAGACCTCCTGAAAGGGGCGGCTATACTAAGCGAGATTTACTGGCAAACTTCATTATAGCCGAAACAAAGGCAAGCATATATCATTGTTTTACAGCAACAGAAAAAGGTGAAAGGTCGGCTCAAAAAACATACGCCGAGTACTTAAAAAAAGGAATCGAAAGAAGAATCAGGAGGGAGTATATATATCATAAATGCAAGGGCGACACAAAATCTTTTATTGACTTGTGGTGTCAGAGCGGTGTCCTTTCTGAAGTGGAAGAAACGGAGTCAGGGGACACAATTTTAAAAGTGAAGATGGCGCCATAGAGAAGAAAGAATGAAGTAACAAGGGCGGAACCACACGGAGGCATTAACCACTCGGAAGGAGAGGCCACATGCGCGGAGGGATGGGGTCCAAGGTTGCGGTAACCAGCCCCTTCGGCGGACCTCCCCTGTGCGCGGCCCTCCCCTTCAGAGAGTGCAAAGGCGGAGAAGATATGCAAAAAAAGAATAATGACTGAAAATGATGATTTTATTGAGAAATAAAACAAGGTGACGATGGAAAACTTTTAAAACCTTTTAAAAAAACCGCCCATAGAATAATAATAATAATAATAATAATAAAAAAAAACATTTTCAACGACAACATTTTCAACGACAACATTTTCCACGACAACATTTTCAACAACAACATTTTCAACGACAACATTTTCAACGACAACATTTTCAACGACTACATTTTCAACGACAACATTTTCAACGACAACATTTTCAACGACAACATTTTCAACGACAACATTTTTAACAAAAACATTTTCAACGACAACTTTTTCAACGACAACATTTTCAACGACAACATTTTCAACGACAACATTTTCAACGACAACATTTTCAACGACAACATTTTCAACGACATTATTTTCAACGACAACATTTTCAACGACAACATTTTCAACGACAAAATTTTCAACGAAAACAACAACAACAACAATAACAACAACAACAATAACATTATCAACAACAACAACATTTTCAACAACTACAACATTTTCAACAACAACAACATTTTCAACAACAACTACATTTTCAACAACAACAACATCTTCAACAACAACATTTTCAAAACAACAATTTCAACAACAACATTTTCAACAACATTTTCAACGACAACATTTTCAACTACAAAACAATAACAACAACAACAACAAAAACAACTAAAACAACAACAAAAGCAACAACAACAACGACAACAACATTTTCAACACCAACATTTTCAACAACAACATTTTCAGCGACAACATTTTCAACGACAACATTTTCAGCGACAACATTTTCAACGACAACATTTTCAACGACAACATTTTCAGCGACAACATTTTCAAACAACAACATTTTCAATGACAACATTTTAAACGACAACATTTTCAACGACAACATTTTCAACGACAATATTTTCCGCGACAACATTTTCAACGACAACATTTTCAACGACAACATTTTCAACGACAACATTTTCAACGACTACATTTTCAACGACAACATTTTCAACGACAACATTTTCAACGACAACTTTTTTAACGACAACATTTTCAACGACAACTTTTTCAACGACAACATTTTCAACGACAACATTTTCAACGACAACATTTTCAACGACAACATTTTCCACGACAACATTTTCAACGACAACATTTTCAACGACAACATTTTCAACGACAACATTTTCAACGACTACATTTTCAACGACAACATTTCAAACGACAACATTTTCAACGACAACATTTTCAACGACAACATTTTTAACGACAACATTTTCAACGACAACTTTTTCAACGACAACATTTTCAACGACAACATTTTCAACTACAACATTTTCAACGACAACATTTTCAACGACATTATATTCAAAGAAAACATTTTCAACGACAACATTTTCAACGACAAAATTTTCAACGACAACATTTTCAACGACAACATTTTACACGACAACATTTTCAACGACAACATTTTCAACGACAACATTTTCAACGACAACATTTTCAACGAATACATTTTCAACAACAACATTTTAACTGACAACATTTTCAACGACAACAACAACAACAACAACAACAACAAAAACAACAACAACACAACAACAACAACAACAACAGCAACAACAACAACAACAACAACAACAACAGCAACAACATTTTCAACAACAACAACATTTTCAACAACAACAACATTTTCAACAACAACAAAATTTTGCACAACAACATTTTCAACAACAACATTTTCAACAACAACATTTTCAACGACATCATTTTCAGCGACAACATTTTCAACTACAACATTTTCAACGACAATATTTTCAACGACAACATTTTCAACGACAACATTTTCAACGACAACATTTTCAACGACAACATTTTACACGACAACATTTTCAACGTTAACATTTTCAACGACAACATTTTCAACGATAACATTTTCAACGACAACATTTTCAACTACAAAACAATAACAACAACAATCACAAAAACAACTAAAACAACAACAAAAGCAACAACAACAACGACAACAACATTTTCAACACCAACATTTTCAACAACAACATTTTCAGTGACAACATTTTCAACGACAACATTTTCAGCGACAACATTTTCAACGACAACATTTTCAACGACAACATTTTCAACGACAACATTTTCAGCGACAACATTTTCAAACAACAACATTTTCAATGACAACATTTTCAACGACAACATTTTCAACGACAACATTTTCAACGACAATATTTTCCGCGACAACATTTTCAACGACAACATTTTCAACGACAACATTTTCAACGACAACATTTTCAACGACTACATTTTCAAAGACAACATTTTCAACGACAACATTTTCAACGACAACTTTTTTAACGACAACATTTTCAACGACAACTTTTTCAACGACAACATTTTCAACGACAACATTTTCAACGACAACATTTTCAACGACAACATTTTCAACGACAACATTTTACATGACAACATTTTCAACGACAACATTTTCAACGACAACATTTTCAACAATAACATTTTCAACGACAACATTTTCAACAACAAAACAACAACAACAACCACAACAACAACAAAAACAACAACAAAACAAAAAACAACAGAACAAAACAACAACGACAAACACATTTTCAACACCAACATTTTCAACAACAACATTTTCAGCGATAACATTTTCAACGACAACATTTTCAGCGACAACATTTTCAACGACAACATTTTCAACGACAACATTTTCAACGACAACATTTCCAACGACAACATTTGCAACGACAACATTTTCAACTACAACATTTTCAATGACAACATTTTCAACGACAACATTTTCAACGACAACATTTTCAACGACAACATTTTCCACGACAACATTTTCAACGACAACATTTTCAACGACAACATTTTCAACGACAACATTTTCAACGACTTCATTTTCAACGACAACATTTCAAACGACAACATTTTCAACGACAACATTTTCAACGACAACATTTTTAACGACAACATTTTCAACGACAACTTTTTCAACGACAACATTTTCAACGACAACATTTTAAACGACAACATTTTCAACGACAAAATTTTCAACGACAACATTTTCAACGACATTATATTCAAAGAAAACATTTTCAACGACAACATTTTCAACGACAAAATTTTCAACGACAACAACAACAACAACAATAACAACAAATACAATAACATTATCAACAACAACAACATTTTCAACAACAACAACATTTTAAACAACAACATTTTCAACGACAACATTTTCAACGACAACATTTTGCACGACAACATTTTCAACGTTAACATTTTCTACGACAACATTTTCAACGATAACATTTTTAACGACAACATTTTCAACTACAAAACAATAACAACAACAACAACAAAAACAACTAAAACAACAACAAAAGCAACAACAACAACGACAACAACATTTTCAACACCAACATTTTCAACAACAACATTTTCAGCGACAACATTTTCAACGATCACATTTTCAGCGATAACATTTTCAAACAACAACATTTTCAATGACAACATTTTCAACGACAGCATTTTCAACGACAACATTTTCAACGACAACATTTTCCACAACAACATTTTCAACGGCAACATTTTCAACGACAACATTTTCAACGACAATATTTTCAACGATTACATTTTCAACGACAACATTTTCAACGACAACATTTTTAACGACAACATTTTCAACGACAATATTTTCAACGACAACATTTCCAACGACAACATTTTCAACAAACACATTTTCAACAACATTATTTTCAATGAAAACATTTTCAACGACAACATTTTCAACGACAACATTTTCAACGACAACATTTTCCACGACAACATTTTCAACGACAACATTTTCAACGACAACATTTTCAACGACAACATTTTCAACGACTACATTTTCAACGACAACATTTTCAACGACAACATTTTCAACGACAACATTTTTAGCGACAACATTTTCAACGACAACTTTTTCAACGACAACATTTTCAACGACAACATTTTCAACGACAACATATTCAACGAATACATTTTCAACGACAACATTTTCAACGACATTATTTTCAACGACAACATTTTCAACGACAACATTTTCAACGACAAAATTTTCAACGACAACAACAATAACAACAACAACAACAATAACATTATCAACAACAATTACATTTTCAACAACAACAACATTTTCAACAACAACAACATTTTTATCAACAACTACCTTTTCAACAACAACATCATCTTCAACAACAACATTTTCAAAACAACAATTTCAACAACAACATTTTCAACAACATTTTCAACAACAACATTTTCAACAACAACATTTTCAACAACAACATTTTAACAACAACATTTTCAACGACATCATTTTCAACGATAACATTTTCAACGACAACAATTTCAACGAAAACATTTTCAACGACAACTTTTTCAACGACAACATTTTCAACGACAACATTTTCAACGACAACATTTTCAACGACAACATTTTCCACGACAACATTTTCAACGACAACATTTTCAACGACAACATTTTCAACGACAACATTTTCAACGACAACATTTTCAACAACAACATTTTAACTGACAACATTTTCAACGACAACAACAACAACAACAACAACAAAAACAACAACACAACAACAACAACAACAACAACAAAAACAACAACAACAATAACAACATTTTCAACAACAACAACATTTTCAACAACAACAACATTTTCAACAACAACAAAATTTTGCACAACAACATTTTCTACAACAACATTTTCAACAACAACATTTTCAACGACATTAATTTAAACGACAACATTTTCAACGACAACATTTTCAACGACAACATTTTCAACGACAACATTTTCAACGACAATATTTTCAACGACAACATTTTCAACGACAACATTTTCAACGACAACATTTTCAACGACAACATTTTACACGACAACATTTTCAACGTTAACATTTTCAACGACAACATTTTCAACGATAACATTTTCAACGACAACATTTTCAACTACAAAACAATAACAACAACAACAACAAAAACAACTAAAACAACTACAAAAGCAACAACAACAACGACAACAACATTTTCATCACCAACATTTTCATCAACAACATTTTCAGCGACAACATTTTCAACGACAACATTTTCAGCGACAACATTTTCAGCGACAACATTTTCAACGACAACATTTTCAACGACAACATTTTCAAAGACAACATTTCCAACGACAACATTTGCAACGACAACATTTTCAACAACAACATTTTCAATGACAACATTTTCAACGATAACATTTTCAACGACAACATTTTCAACGACAACATTTTCCACGACAACATTTTCAACGACAACATTTTCAACGACAACATTTTCAACGACAACATTTTCAACGACTTCATTTTCAACGACAACATTTCAAACGACAACATTTTCAACGACAACATTTTCAACGACAACATTTTTTACGACAACATTTTCAACGACAACTTTTTCAACGACAACATTTTCAACGACAACATTTTAAACGACTACATTTTCAACGACAAAATTTTCAACGACAACATTTTCAACGACATTATATTCAAAGAAAACATTTTCAACGACAATATTTTCAACGACAAAATTTTCAACGACAACAACAACAACAATAACAACAAATACAATAACATTATCAACAACAACAACATTTTCAACAACAACAACATTTTAAACAACAACATTTTCAACGACAACATTTTCAACGACAACATTTTGCACGACAACATTTTCAACGTTAACATTTTCAACGACAACATTTTCAACGATAACATTTTCAACGACAACATTTTCAACTACAAAACAATAACAACAACAACAACAAAAACAACTAAAACAACAACAAAAGCAACAACAACAACGACAACAACATTTTCAACACCAACATTTTCAACAACAACATTTTCAGCGACAACATTTTCAACGACAACATTTTCAGCGACAACATTTTCAACGACAACATTTTCAACGACAACATTTTCAACGACAACATTTTCAGCGACAACATTTTCAAACAACAACATTTTCAATGACAACATTTTCAACGACACTATTTTCAACGACAACATTTTCAACGACAACATTTTCAACAACAACATTTTCAACGGCAACATTTTCAACGACAACATTTTCAACGACAACATTTTCAACGATTACATTTTCAACGACAACATTTTCAACGACAACATTTTTAACGACAACATTTTCAACGACAATATTTTCAACGACAACATTTCCAACGACAACATTTTCAACAAACACATTTTCAACAACATTATTTTCAATGAAAACATTTTCAACGACAACATTTTCAACGACAACATTTTCAACGACAACATT
>NC_060254.1:14812144-14827144 GCF_921293095.1 Ischnura elegans
CCCATTACTCAGGCGACGAGGGAGGGAGGAATCACCTCATCAGCTGAGACGAGGCCACGCTCGCTCGCGGCGAGCGCCAGGGAAGGGGGATCGAGTGCGGCAAGCGGGGCGGACCCTATTCGATGCGAAGGCGAAGCCGCGAGCATTAGCGACGCACCCCAACGGGGCAGACCGTTAGTCAGCTACGCGCGGGTGACGGGAGGGAAGGAAAATCGACAAGCCCAAAGCAACGGCGATAACCCACCCCAACCTTTTAAATTCGTAACGAAAAAAATAATACCATTGAAATCGGGCCCCACAAGGAAGACGGGAATTATTTTCAACGGCCTCCCAGGCGTTCCCATAGCCCAATACATCGAGGCGATGGCCGAAGAGGTGGGCGGGAGACAGATAACGCACGCCACAAAACTTCCAGGGGATCGCGTTTGTTTCTATTTGAAGAATGAAGACATTTTAAACGACTTCATGATGAATAAAGGAGGTCTCACCTTAATGAATAATTTTTTAATTGCGAACCGCATGGTTCAGCAAGTGGAGCGGCTAGTCGTCTCAAACGTGCCCCCAGAATTCCCGATTCCCGATTTGTTGGAAATTATCTCCCAAATAGGAAGAGTCGTGAGCCCCGTCACCACCCTGGGCGTGGGAATAAAAAGAGATGATCTAAGCCACGTCGAGTCGTGGAGGAAGCAGGTCTTCATCGTACGTCGGGAAGGTGTGATTGTACCCGAGTCGCTGCTCTTGGATTTCGGCCCCGCCAAGCACCGAATTTTCTTCAACTTTAATGACCCTCGGTGCTTTAGATGCAACGAAGACGGACATTTTGCCTCCGCCTGCAAGGCCAATCTCGACCAGGCAAGGGAAAGCAGGGCGAATATTTACTCTGGCATAAACGACGGCAAAAAACAACATAATAATGACGCGCCGGCCGCATCACTTAAGACCCCCACCCCCGGAGGTGCAGATCACCAAATCATAGCGCCGAAAAAAAATATTATCACCCCAATTCCTCTCCCTCCTCACCCCACCGAGGAAGCGGACGTTGCCAATCATGAAAAAAATGACGGCAGCGACACGCCCCCCGAGACCAAGACTTCTCACTCCACCCCGCTACCTTTACCCACGCAACACGCCGCAAAAAAACCCTCCTCGGACGAATTGGTTGCCACAGACCATAATCTTGATTCCCACGCCACCGAAGCAGTAACGGAAGATCATCAAACAAACAACCCGCACACACCAACTAGCCTCTCTCAAGTGCAAGGCCAAACAAAAAGGAAACACGTCAGGGCGGAGGAAAGAACGTCTCCCCAAAGAAAACGATTAATCCCCACCCCATCCGATGAACGGGGATACAAAGAGATAGAAGATTACCTCAACAACCATCCACAAGAAGGATTTTTAGATAGTCCAAAACTCATTTTATTCCTGAAAGAAACGAAAGGAAAGAAGAACATTACGGACATGGCTAAGATTTTTTTTTCAGACACGCATGCCCTCGTCGAAACGTTGAGAGAGCTTGTCGAGAACAAAGCGGTTAAAGATGTTGCGTTAGATATGAGGATCCACAGGTTTTTTAAGGCCCTAACTAACAAACCACCGCATAATCAATGACGTCCGTAAGAGGGAAGACCATCAACCTGACCACCCTAAACGTGCGTTCTGTAGCCAGCAACGTAAAAAGTCAACAGCTCAAAATTTTCATCCAGCGGTGGGAACCAGATATCCTACTTATGCAGGAAACAAACGCGGACCACCTCCAACCCTGCCTCCGCAGCCTCGGCTATTCTTTCAGCCTCAACCCCACCCACAGAGTAGCCGCGGGAACTGGCATCGCAATAAAAAAGAACCTCGCCCCCAACATAACGAAGGAAAACACCCTCTATCCGGGGCATGCTACAGAACATCGTTTCGAATTTAGCTCAGGCTCCACCTTACGCGTTATTAACAGCTACCTACCTAACGACAAGGACATAGCTGTTGAAGTGATACGGAAGATGGACGACGCACTCGAGCAAGGGAGGGCGGAAGACTATCATCCAGATCTCACCATACTGGCTGGTGATTATAATTGCACGCTGTCGCCTCGTCACGACCGCTCATCGAGGATAGAGAGGGAGCCTACGAAGGCGAGGCGTCTCGCCGCACTCATTAGGAAGCACTCTCTATCAGACGTATGGAGGGAAAGGCACGGAAGGAGGGAAGGGTATACGTACCACTCTGCGGCCGACCCCAATATTGCATCCCGCCTGGACAGGATATACACTGACAACATACAGAAAATATCCTCCATCGAAAGGCGAGCCTCGTTCTCGGACCACATGGCTCTATCCATAGACTTCACCATCCAGGATGTAATAAAACCACCTCCCCCGTACTGGAAATTCTACAACTACTTACTTGATAACGAAGAATTTGTCGAATTCATGTCGACAATTATCGAGGAAGTGACGTCTACCCACGAGAGCGGGGACCCCGTCGTCGCGTGGGAAACTTTAAAATCTGAGATTAGAGCCGCCACCAGGATTTATGTACGCCTTAGTAAAGACCGAAACATATCCCACATGAGATCGCTCGAGGCGACGGAGGCGACGACTCGAGGAGAGGAGGCGATGAAGGCGAGGGAAGAAATAAGGCGCACGTACAAGGAGGTAGGCGAGAGAGCGACGGCGATCGAGGGATGGGAAGAGATAGCGTCTTCGGAGAATCCGTTGGGGACTGCTCTCTCAAGATCGGTGACACGGATGCATCGACCCCCCCTGACGTCATTGGAAACAGACGACGGCACTATCCTCTCCGAACAGCAGCATCTTGTGAAGTACGTAAAAGACTATTATGAAAAAGTCTTTCAAGCCCCCGTACAGACAGACTCAGAGCTGCAAGAGGACGATTTTATTATTCTTTCGCGGCGGCAGCCGGAATTGACGGCGGAGAGTAAAGCGCGGATGGAGGCGCCCCTGACCCCAGAGGATCTCCGCACTGCACTCTACAGCTTGAACCGAAAGAAAGCACCAGGAATCGATGGCCTAACGTCCGAATTCTATAAGACCTTTTGGACTCTCCTCGCGAAGCCCTTCGCGTCAATGGTCGACGCGAGCCTAGAGAGAGGCATGCTCCCTATCTCCAGCAGATGGGCCGTTCTGAATTTAATTCATAAAAAAGGAGACAGAACAAATTTGAAGAACTGGAGACCAATCTCGATCACCACCACCGATTACAAAATAATTGCGAAGGCCCTTTCCATGAGACTGTCGTCGGCAATGCGAGAGGTGGTATCCCCCGAGCAAGGGTGCGGCGTCACAGGCAGAACCATCTTAGATAACCTGTCCCTAATTCGTGACATTATCGCATATGCGAATGAAACTAATTCTCCACTGGCCATATTAAGTCTGGACCAAAAGGGCGCTTTCGACAAAGTTCGCCATGATTTTTTATTCAATGTATTGAGACGCATGAATTTTGGCGAAAATTTCATAAAACCTTTAAGTACAATTTACGAGGACGCATCATGCCTCGTTAGGGTTGGCAATAGTCTGACTCCTCCAATCCCCTTTAAGCGAGGCATAAGACAAGGATGTCCGCTCTCCGGCCAGCTCTACGCACTGGCCCTGGAGCCCCTACTCCACATCCTAAAAACTAAAATTACAGGTTTTCCACTCCCCACTCAAGAAGCACATATTACGCTATCAGCATACGCAGATGACGTAACTTTATTCATCTCGGATGACGACGCTGCAAGAAATGTGATAAAATCATTCGATTCGTACGCCGCCCTCTCGGGAGCAGAACTAAACGAGAACAAGACTGAAGGGATGTACGTCGGGTCCTGGCGCGGGCGCACGGATAGGCTCGGACCCTTCGCGATCTCCACCGAAGGTGCCCGATTCCTCGGAGTGGTTTTTAAAAATGACACCATCAAAGAGAGAGAAGGACTAGAGGAAGACCTGGAGGTAAAAATTCAAAACGGATTGAGGAGGTGGGAAGCGGCTTCAGGGGCCCTTTCCGTGAGAGGAAGGACAAGGGTCGTAAATCAGTTCGTGGCCCCGACCATCTGGTACCGCCTACAGACCCAATGCATTAGCCCTCAATGCATCCGGCGGGTGCAAGCCGCCCTCACGGATTTTGTGTGGGGTAGGGGCCGAAAACACTGGGTTGCCGGAGCCGTGCTGACGGCCCCGCTCGGGTGCGGAGGACTGGGGCTGACTGACGTGCAGGCAAAAATTACCGCTATGAGGATAAATTTCTTTCAACGGTACGTCACAGGTGAAGTTCAACCGTGGAAAATCTTCGTTTCCTACTTCCTCGAGACCAGGCCTAAGAGGAACGGTTTCTACTCCTCATTGAAAAGCGCCCTCGACACAATGGACGTGAAGTCCGGGGAAAACGGAGGACCTCTCCCCACATCTTGGCCCCCGACGGAGGAATCTCTCCCCTTCGGTTTCCGGAGCGAGCTGTCGAAGCGAATGCGAACGTTTCCCATACACAAAAGCGATATTTACCGAGAAATCGTTGCCAAAAAAAACAAAGAGAAGTGGCCCTACAAGGACGGCATATGGGGAGAGTCTACGTGCTGGAAAGCCTTCTGGACGGCGCCAGTCCTGGGGAGGGAGGGGGAGGTGTCTTGGAGACTGGCACATGATCGCCTGGCAGACGCCGTTTTCCTGTCGCGGTCGGGATTGCGAGAAAACTCAGTGTGCAGAGCATGCCCTGGAAGCCAGGCCACGGCCTGGCACATCCTCTACGACTGCAGACAGGCCGGAGAGGTATGGCGGACAGCAAAGGAGTGGATAAAAGGAGTCACGGGCCGCAGGGTGAGGAGCGCACTGGAATTACACAGGGGGAGACCTCCTCAGAGGGGCGGCTATACTAAGCGAGATTTACTGGCAAACTTCATCATAGCCGAAACAAAGGCAAGCATATATCATTGTTTTACAGCAATAGAAAAAGGTGAAAGGTCGGCTCAAAAAACATACGCCGAGTACTTAAAAAAAGGAATCGAAAGAAGAATCAGGAGGGAGTATATATATCATAAATGCAAGGGCGACACAAAATCTTTTATTGACTTGTGGTGTCAGAGCGGTGTCCTTTCTGAAGTGGAAGAAACGGAGTCAGGGGACACAATCTTAAAAGTGAAGATGGCGCCATAGAGAAGAAAGAATGAAGTAACAAGGGCGGAACCACACGGAGGCATTAACCACTCGGAAGGGGAGGCCACATGCGCGGAGGGATGGGGTCCAAGGTTGCGGTAACCAGCCCCTTCGGCGGACCTCCCCTGTGCGCGGCCCTCCCCTTCGGAGAGTGTAAAGGCGGTGAAGAGATGCAAAAAGAATAATGACTGAAAATGATGATTTTATTATGAAATAAACCAAGGTGACGACGAAAAACTTATAAATCCTTTTAAAAAAACCGCCCATAGAATAATAATAATAATAATAATAATAATAATAATAATAATAATAGGAGTCAAAATAAAAGGAAAAGAACCAAGATGCCACACTCTATCGCATCTCTTCTATATGGACGATCTCAAGCTATATGCAGGATCTAATAATAATCTAAATCAATTAGTCCGTTTAACTGAAATATTTTCTAAGGATATAAACATGGAATTTGGAATAGATAAATGTAGAACTATCACAATATTCCGAGGTAAAGTACAAAGGAATGATATTCCACTACTGGATGGGCAAATAATAGAGGCCATGGATGAGGGAGATACCTATAAATACCTAGGATTCCAACAAGCAAGACGACTAGACCACTCTACGATAAAGCAAAAACTTTCGACTGAATTCCAAAATAGAATCAAGAAACTTGTTCGCACGGAATTGAACAGCAGAAACCTCACTAATTCAATTAATACCTTTGCCATCCCTCTCCTGACATACTCCTTTGGTATAATAAAATGGTCACAAACAGATCTAGACGACCTACAAAGAAAAATTCGATCCCAAATGACGGAGAAAAATATGCTCCATAAAAGCTCAAATATAGAGAGGAGCACGTTGCCCAGAAAATTTGGTGGAAGGGGTATCGTAGACATCAAGAATCAGCACAACTCACAACTTTCTCAGTTACGGAAATATTTTTTCAGCAAGAAATCTACCTCGGATCTCCTGAGAACTATCTGTGACGCAGACAATAAATACACACCGTTAAACCTATCTGACGAAAGTATGCAAGTTAGTGAAACCACTGTTACTATAGACAGTAAAATGTCAATATGGAAAGCTAAATCCCTTCACGGAAGACACCCTCATGCCCTGGAGGCCCCTGAAATCGATAAAGATGCATCGCACGCATGGCTCAGGCATGGGCAACTCTTCCCAGAAACAGAAGGATTCATGATCGCAATACAAGACCAGGTGGTGAAAACAAAAAATTATGAAAAATATATAATTAAAAACCCAAATTTATTGGATGACAGATGCAGAAAATGTGATAATGCCTCTGAGACGATACAGCACATCACAAGTGGATGCACTAACTTATCTCAAAAAGACTACCTACACCGTCACAATCAAATATGCAACATCATACACCAGAAATTAGCTCTGAAGTATAAACTCATAGAAAATGGAGTTCCTTATTATAAGTACACACCTAAAACCATCCTTGAAAACGACCACTGTAAGATTTATTATGACCGTTCAATTATTACCGATAAAACAGTCCATAGCAATAGACCTGATCTAGTAGTACAAGATAAAACTCACAATGAAACGTACTTGATAGACATTACCGTACCTAATTCGCATAATATCACTACAGCCTACACCAGCAAAATGGAAAAGTATGAAGAACTTAAAAATGAAATCAAGAGATTGTGGAAATCAGATAAAGTACACATAATACCCATAATTATCTCCGCCACAGGAGTAGTGCCTCATTCACTCCATCAAGGTCTTCAAACTATTGGACTGCCGAAAAACTTGTTTATTACCATACAAAAAGCAGCAATTTTAAATACTTGCCGGATTGTCAGAAAATTTTTCAAAACAGAGTAAAGAGACGAGAGTACTTGGTGATACCCGTACCTCGCCTACAACCAGCAAAAATGCTGTGAAAACATAAAAAAATATATAATAATAATAATAATAAAAACATTTTCAACAACAACATTTTCAATGACAACATTTTCAACGACAACATTTTCAACGACAACATTTTCAACGACAACATTTTCCACGACATTGTTTTCAACGACAACATTTTCAACGACTACATTTTCAACGACAACATTTTCAACGACAACATTTTCAACGACAACATTTTCAACGACAACATTTTTAGTGACAACATTTTCAACGATAACTTTTTCAACGACAACATTTTCAACGACAACATTTTCAACGACAACATTTTCAACGACAACATTTTCAACGACAACATTTTCAACGACATTATTTTCAACGACAACATTTTCAACGACAACATTTTCAACGACAAAATTTTCAACGACAAAAACAATAACAACAACAACAACAATAACATTATCAACAACAATTACATTTTCAACAACAACAACATTTTCAACAACAACAACATTTTTAACAACAACTACCTTTTCAACAACAACATCATCTTCAACAACAACATTTTCAAAACAACAATTTCAACAACAACATTTTCAACAACATTTTCAACAAACATTTTCAACAACAACATTTTCAACAACAACATTTTCAACAACAACATTTTCAACGACATCATTTTCAACGACAACATTTTCAACGACAACATTTTCAACGACCACATTTTCAACGACTACATTTTCAACGACAACATTTAAACTGACAACATTTTCAACGACAACAACAACAACAACAACAAAAACAACAACAACACAACAACAACAACAACAACTTGAGACGCCGAGCAGAGCGGACGTGTTTCGACTGCGCTCCCGAGCTCATCACTTTCAAGTGTTTCTATCGGAGTATTTGCGAAGTTTTTTTCTTGTAAGTGCTTCGGAATAGTTGTTAATCGTTGCGTGATACCACACGCATCTCTAGTGTTCGATTTTAAATCGAATTAGTGCTTGATTTCACCGAAAAGTGACTAAAAAACACTCGCGTCAAATCTTGGATCCCATTTCGTTACCCATCGTCGCCGACACCTCGGAGTCGGTGAGAGAGGAAACGAGAAGACCAGCAAAGTGCTCTTCTTTTTCACACCGAGACAACAATTGTGTCGGATATACTGCAATTATCAACTCACCAGACATTATGTCGAAGATGATCAGCTCACCGCATTCACCAAGGAGGATGTCTCCGTCTCCCAGTCAACTCGGCGACACGACTAACGATAGGAGGGTAAGAAGTGCTCCGTCTTCACCTCAGAGACGTGCTCAGGTTGCCACTACAGCCCCTCCGATTAATTACAGAAGTTCACGTAATCTCTCATTATCCCTGGAGTCACTAAATGACGAAATAAAATCGCCGACGACAGTATTGCGCCGCGAAGGCGGTATTTTAACTACCACAGTAAGGCGCATTCCGACAACTATCGGTGTCCGCTCACTCCCTTTCTCTTCTATCACTGGCAAAGTTTCACCGACCGAAATTAATTACGGAATTCATAATTCATTTGTCCATGCAAGTGGTGGAGCCATAGATACTCAAAGTTCCGATTCCCGTGACGTAAACCGTCCCCCGGACACCGCTTTCCCCATTACTCAGGCGACGAGGGAGGGGGAAATCACCTCTTCAGCTGAGACGAGGCCACGCTCGCTCGCGTAGAGCGCAAGGGGAGGGGGATCGAGTGCGGTAAGCGGGGCGGACCCTATTCGATGCGAAGGCGAAGCCGCGAGCATTAGCGACGCACCCCAACGGGGCAGACCGTTAGTCAGCTACGCGCGGGTGACGGGAGGGAAGGAAAATCGACAAGCCCAAAGCAACGGCGATAACCCACCCCAACCTTTTAAATTCGTAACGAAAAAAATAATACCATTGAAATCGGGCCCCACAAGGAAGACGGGAATTATTTTCAACGGCCTCCCAGGCGTTCCCATAGCCCAATACATCGAGGCGATGGCCGAAGAGGTGGGCGGGAGACAGATAACGCACGCCACAAAACTTCCAGGGGATCGCGTTTGTTTCTATTTGAAGAATGAAGACATTTTAAACGACTTCATGATGAATAAAGGAGGTCTCACCATAATGAATAATTTTTTAATTGCGAACCGCATGGTTCAGCAAGTGGAGCGGCTAGTCGTCTCAAACGTGCCCCCAGAATTCCCGATTCCCGATTTGTTGGAAATTATCTCCCAAATAGGAAGAGTCGTGAGCCCCGTCACCACCCTGGGCGTGGGAATAAAAAGAGATGATCTAAGCCACGTCGAGTCGTGGAGGAAGCAGGTCTTCATCGTACGTCGGGAAGGTGTGATTGTACCCGAGTCGCTGCTCTTGGATTTCGGCCCCGCCAAGCACCGAATTTTCTTCAACTTTAATGACCCTCGGTGCTTTAGATGCAACGAAGACGGACATTTTGCCTCCGCCTGCAAGGCCAATCTCGACCAGGCAAGGGAAAGCAGGGCGAATATTTACTCTCGCATAAACGACGGCAAAAAACAACATAATAATGACGCGCCGGCCGCATCACTTAAGACCCCCACCCCCGGAGGTGCAGATCACCATATCATAGCGCCGAAAAAAATTATTATCACCCCAATTCCTCTCCCTCCTCACCCCACCGAGGAAGCGGACGTTGCCAATCATGAAAAAAATGACGGCAGCGACACGCCCCCCGAGACCAAGACTTCTCACTCCACCTCGCTACCTTTACCCACGCAACACGCCGCAAAAAACCCCTCCTCGGACGAATTGGTTGCCACAGACCATAATCTTGATTCTCACGCCACCGAAGCAGTAACGGAAGATCATCAAACAAACAACCCGCACACACCAACTAGCCTCTCTCAAGTGCAAGGCCAAACAAAAAGGAAACACGTCAGGGCGGAGGAAAGAACGTCTCCCCAAAGAAAACGATTAATCCCCACCCCATCCGATGAACGGGGATACAAAGAGATAGAAGATTACCTCAACAACCATCCACAAGAAGGATTTTTAGATAGTCCAAAACTCATTTTATTCCTGAAAGAAACGAAAGGAAAGAAGAACATTACGGACACGGCTAAGAATTTTTTTTTTTCAGACACGCATGCCCTCGTCGAAACGTTGAGAGAGCTTGTCGAGAACAAAGCGGTTAAAGATGTTGCGTTAGATATGAGGCTCCACAGGTTTTTTAAGGCCCTAACTAACAAACCACCGCATAATCAATGACGTCCGTCAGAGGGAAGACCATCAACCTGACCACCCTAAACGTGCGTTCTGTAGCCAGCAACGTAAAAAGTCAACAGCTCAAATTTTTCATCCAGCGGTGGGAACCAGATATCCTACTTATGCAGGAAACAAACGCGGACCACCTCCAACCCTGCCTCCGCAGCCTCGGCTATTCTTTCAGCCTCAACCCCACCCACAGAGTAGCCGCGGGAACTGGCATCGCAATAAAAAAGAACCTCGCCCCCAACATAATGAAGGAAAACACCCTCTATCCGGGGCATGCTACAGAACATCGTTTCGAATTTAGCTCAGGCTCCACCTTACGCGTTATTAACAGCTACCTACCTAACGACAAGGACATAGCTGTTGAAGTGATACGGAAGATGGACGACGCACTCGAGCAAGGGAGGGCGGAAGACTATCATCCGGATCTCACCATACTGGCTGGCGATTATAATTGCACGCTGTCGCCTCGTCACGACCGCTCATCGAGGATAGAGAGGGAGCCTACAAAGGCGAGGCGTCTCGCTGTACTCATTAGGAAGCACTCTCTATCAGACGTATGGAGGGAAAGGCACGGAAGGAGGGAAGGGTATACGTACCACTCTGCGGCCGACCCCAATATTGCATCCCGCCTGGACAGGATATACACTGACAACATACAGAAAATATCCTCCATCGAAAGGCGAGCCTCGTTCTCGAACCACATGGCTCTATCCATAGACTTCACCATCCAGGATGTAATAAAACCACCTCCCCCGTACTGGAAATTCTACAACTACTTACTTGATAACGAAGAATTTGTCGAATTCATGTCGACAATTATCGAGGAAGTGACGTCTACCCACGAGAGCGGGGACACCGTCGTCGCGTGGGAAACTTTAAAATCTGAGATTAGAGCCGCCACCAGGATTTATGTACGCCTTAGTAAAGACAGAAACATATCCCACATGAGATCGCTCGAGGCGACGGAGGCGACGACTCGAGGAGAGGAGGCGATGAAGGCGAGGGAGGAAATAAGGCGCACGTACAAGGAGGTGGGCGAGAGAGCGACGGCGATCGAGGGATGGGAAGAGATAGCGTCTTCGGAGAATCCGTCGGGGACTGCTCTCTCAAGATCGGTGACACGGATGCATCGACCCCCCCTGACGTCATTGGAAACAGACGACGGCACTATCCTCTCCGAACAGCAGCATCTTGTGAAATACGTAAAAGACTATTATGAAAAAGTCTTTCAAGCCCCCGTACAGACAGACTCAGCGCTGCAGGAGGACGATTTTATTATTCTTTCGCGGGGGCAGCCGGAATTGACGGCGGAGAGTAAAGCGCGGATGGAGGCATCCCTGACCCCAGAGGATCTCCGCACTGCACTCTACAGCTTGAACCGAAAGAAAGCACCAGGAATCGATGGCCTAACGTCCGAATTCTATAAGACCTTTTGGACAGCTCTCCTCGCGATGCCCTTCGCGTCAATGGTCGACGCGAGCCTAGAGAGAGGCATGCTCCCTATCTCTAGCTGATGGGCCATTCTGAATTTAATTCATAAAAAAGGGGACAGAACAAATTTGAAGAACTGGAGACCAATCTCGATCACCACCACCGATTACAAAATAATTGCGAAGGCCCTTTCCATGAGACTGTCGTCGGCAATGCGAGAGGTGGTATCCCCCGAGCAAGGGTGCGGCGTCACAGGCAGAACCATCTTAGATAACCTGTCCCTAATTCGTGACATTATCGCATATGCGAATGAAACTAATTCTCCACTGGCCATATTAAGTCTGGACCAAAAGGGCGCTTTCGACAAAGTTCGCCATGATTTTTTATTCAATGTATTGAGACGCATGAATTTTGGCGAAAATTTCATAAAAACTTTAAGTACAATTTACGAGGACGCATCATGCCTCGTTAGGGTTGGCAATAGTCTGACTCCTCCAATCCCCTTTAAGCGAGGCATAAGACAAGGATGTCCGCTCTCCGGCCAGCTGTACGCACTGGCCCTGGAGCCCCTACTCCACATCCTAAAAACTAAAATTACAGGTTTTCAACTCCCCACTCAAGAAGCACATATTACGCTATCAGCATACGCAGATGACGTAACTTTATTCATCTCGGATGACGACGCTGCAAGAAATGTGATAAAATCATTCGATTCGTACGCCGCCCTCTCGGGAGCAGAACTAAACGAGAAGAAGACTGAAGGGATGTACGTCGGGTCCTGGCGCGGGCGCACGGATAGGCTCGGACCCTTCGCGATCTCCACCGAAGGTGCCCGATTCCTCGGAGTGGTTTTTAAAAATGACACCATCAAAGAGAGAGAAGGACTAGAGGAAGACCTGGAGGTAAAAATTCAAAACGGATTGAGGAGGTGGGAAGCGGCTTCAGGGGCCCTTTCCGTGAGAGGAAGGACAAGGGTCGTAAATCAGTTCGTGGCCCCGACCATCTGGTACCGCCTACAGACCCAATGCATTAGCCCTCAATGCATCCGGCGGGTGCAAGCCGCCCTCACGGATTTTGTGTGGGGTAGGGGCCGAAAACACTGGGTTGCCGGAGCCGTGCTGACGGCCCCGCTCGGGTGCGGAGGACTGGGGCTGACTGACGTGCAGGCAAAAATTACATCTATGAGGATAAATTTCTTTCAACGGTACGTCACAGGTGAAGTTCAACCGTGGAAAATCTTCGTTTCCTACTTCCTCGAGACCAGGCCTAAGAGGAACGGTTTCTACTCCTCATTGAAAAGCGCCCTCGACACAATGGACGTGAGGTCCGGGGAAAACGGAGGACCTCTCCCCACATCTTGGCCCCCGACGGAGGAATCTCTCCCCTTCGGTTTCCGGAGCGAGCTGTCGAAGCGAACGCGAACGTTTCCCATACACAAAAGCGATATTTACCGAGAAATCGTTGCCAAAAAAAAACAAAGAGAAGTGGCCATACAAGGACGGCATATGGGGAGAGTCTACGTGCTGGAAAGCCTTCTGGACGGCGCCAGTCCTGGGGAGGGAGGGGGAGGTGTCTTGGAGACTGGCACATGATCGCCTAGCAGACGCCGTTTTCCTGTCGCGGTCGGGATTGCGAGAAAACTCAGTGTGCAGAGCATGCCCTGGAAGCCAGGCCACGGCCTGGCACATCCTCTACGACTGCAGACAGGCCGGAGAGGTATGGCGGACAGCAAAGGAGTGGATAAAAGGAGTCACGGGCCGCAGGGTGAGGAGCGCACTGGAATTACACAGGGGGAGACCTCCTGAAAAGGGCGGCTATACTAAGCGAGATTTACTGGCAAACTTCATTATAGCCGAAACAAAGGCAAGCATATATCATTGTTTTACAGCAACAGAAAAAGGTGAAAGGTCGGCTCAAAAAACATATGCCGAGTACTTAAAAAAAGGAATCGAAAGAAGAATCAGGAGGGAGTATATATATCATAAATGCAAGGGCGACACAAAATCTTTTATTGACTTGTGGTGTCAGAGCGGTGTTCTTTCTGAAGTGGAAGAAACGGAGTCAGGGGACACAATTTTAAAAGTGAAGATGGCGCCATAGAGAAGAAAGAATGAAGTAACAAGGGCGGAACCACACGGAGGCATTAACCACTCGGAAGGGGAGGCCACATGCGCGGAGGGATGGGGTCCAAGGTTGCGGTAACCAGCCCCTTCGGCGGACCTCCCCTGTGCGCGGCCCTCCCCTTCGGAGAGTGTAAAGGCGGTGAAGAGATGCAAAAAGAATAATGACTGAAAATGATGATTTTATTGAGAAATAAACCAAGGTGACGACGAAAAACTTATAAAACCTTTTAAAAAAACCGCCCATAGAATAATAATAATAATAATAATAATAATAATAAAAAAAAACATTTTCAACGACAACATTTTCAACGAAAACATTTTCAACGACAACTTTTTCAACGACAACATTTTCAACGACAACATTTTCAACGACAACATTTTCAACGACAACATTTTCCACGACAACATTTTCAACGACAACATTTTCAACGACAACATTTTCAACGACAACATTTTCAACGACAACATTTTCAACAACAACATTTTAACTGACAACATTTTCAACGACAACAACAACAACAACAACAACAACAACAACAACAACAACAACATTTACAACAACAACAACATTTTCAACAACAACAACATTTTCAACAACAACAAAATTTTGCACAACAACATTTTCTACAACAACATTTTCAACAACAACATTTTCAACGACATCATTTTCAATGACAACATTTTCAACGACAACATTTTCAACGACAACATTTTCAACGACAACATTTTCAACGACAATATTTTCAACGACAACATTTTCAACGACAACATTTTCAACGACAACATTTTCATCGACAACATTTTACACGACAACATTTTCAACGTTAACATTTTCAACGACAACATTTTCAACGATAACATTTTCAACGACAACATTTTCAACTTCAAAACAATAACAACAACAACAACAAAAACAACTAAAACAACTACAAAAGCAACAACAACAACGACAACAACATTTTCATCACCAACATTTTCAACAACAACATTTTCAGCGACAACATTTTCAACGACAACATTTTCAGCGACAACATTTTCAACGACAACATTTTCAACGACAACATTTTCAACGACAACATTTTCAGCGACAACATTTTCAAACAACAACATTTTCAATGACAACATTTTCAACGACAACATTTTCAACGACAACATTTTCA
>NC_060254.1:14829644-14857144 GCF_921293095.1 Ischnura elegans
CAACAGCAACAACAACAACAACAACAACAACAGCAACAACATTTTCAACAACAACAACATTTTCAACAACAACAACATTTTCAACAACAACAAAATTTTGCACAACAACATTTTCAACAACAACATTTTCAACAACAACATTTTCAACGACATCATTTTCAACGACAACATTTTCAACTACAACATTTTCAACGACAACATTTTCAACGATATCATTTTCAACGACAATATTTTCAACGACAACATTTTCAACGACAACATTTTCAACGACAACATTTTCAACGACAACATTTTACACAACAACATTTTCAACGTTAACATTTTCAACGACAAATTTTTCAACGATAACATTTTCAACGACCACATTTTCAACTACAAAACAATAACAACAACAATCACAAAAACAACTAAAACAACAAAAAAAGCAACAACAACAACGACAACAACATTTTCAACACCAACATTTTCAACAACAACATTTTCAGTGGCAACATTTTCAACGACAACATTTTCAGCGACAACATTTTCATCGACAACATTTTCAACGACAACATTTTCAACGACAACATTTTCAGCGACAACATTTTCAAACAACAACATTTTCAATGACAACATTTTCAACGACAACATTTTCAACGACAACATTTTCAACGACAATATTTTCCGCGACAACATTTTCAACGACAACATTTTCAACGACAACATTTTCAACGACAACATTTTCAACGACTACATTTTCAAAGACAACATTTTCAACGACAACTTTTTTAAAGACAACATTTTCAACGACAACTTTTTCAACGACAACATTTTCAACGACAACATTTTCAACGACAACATTTTCAACGACAACATTTTCAACGACAACATTTTACATGACAACATTTTCAACGACAACATTTTCAACGACAACATTTTCAACAATAACATTTTCAACGACAACATTTTCAACAACAAAACTACAACAACAACCACAACAACAACAAAAACAACAACAACAACAACAACAGAACAAAACAACAACGACAAACACATTTTCAACACCAACATTTTCAACAACAACATTTTCAGCGATAACATTTTCAACGACAACATTTTCAGCGACAACATTTTCAACGACAACATTTTCAACGACAACATTTTCAACGACAACATTTCCAACGACAACATTTGCAACGACAACATTTTCAACAACAACATTTTCAATGACAACATTTTCAACGACAACATTTTCAACGACAACATTTTCAACGACAACATTTTCCACGACAACATTTTCAACGACAACATTTTCAACGACAACATTTTCAACGACAACATTTTCAACGACTTCATTTTCAACGACATCATTTCAAACGACAACATTTTCAACGACAACATTTTCAACGACAACATTTTTAACGACAACATTTTCAACGACAACTTTTTCAACGACAACATTTTCAACGACAACATTTTCAACGACAACATTTTCAACGACAAAATTTTCAACGACAACATTTTCAACGACATTATATTCAAAGATAACATTTTCAACGACAACATTTTCAACGACAAAATTTTCAACGACAACAACAACAACAACAATAACAACAAATACAATGACATTATCAACAACAACAACATTTTCAACAACAATAACATTTTAAACAACAACAACATTTTCAACAACAACTACATTTTCAACAACAACAACATCTTCAACAACAACATTTTCAAAACAACATTTTCAACAACAACATTTTCAACGACATCATTTTCAACGACAACATTTTCAACGACAACATTTTCAACGAAAACATTTTCAACGACAACATTTTCAACGACAACATTTTCAACGACAACATTTTCAACGACAACATTTTCAACGACAACATTTCCAGCGTCAACATTTTCAACGACAACATTTTCAACGACAACAGTTTCAACGACAACATTTTCAACGACAACATTTTCAACGAAAACATTTTCAACGACAACATTTTCAACGACAACATTTTCAACGACAACATTTTCAACGACAACATTTTACACGACAACATTCTCAGCATTAATATTTTCAACGACAACATTTTCAAGGATAAAATTTTCAACGACAACATTTTCAACCACAAAACAATAACAACAACAACAACAAAAACAACAAAAACAACAACAACAGCAACAACAACAACGACAACAACATTTTCAACACCAACATTTTCAACAACAACATTTTCAGCGACAACGTTTTCAACGACAACATTTTCAGAGACAACATTTTCAACGATAACATTTTCAAAGACAACATTTTCAACGACAACATTTTCAGTGACAACATTTTCAAACAACAACATTTTCAATGACAACATTTTCAACGACAACATTTTCAACGACAACATTTTCAGCGACAACATTTTCAAACAACAACATTTTCAATGACAACATTTTCAACGACAACATTTTCAACGACAACATTTTCAACGACAACATTTTCCACGACATTATTTTCAACGACAACATTTTCAACGCAACATTTTCAACGACAACATTTTCAACGACTACATTTTCAACGACAACATTTTCAACAACAAAACAACAACAACAACCACAACAACAACAACAACAACAAAAGAACAAAACAACAACGACAACAACATTTTCAACACCAACATTTTCAACAACAACATTTTCAGCGACAACATTTTCAACGACAACATTTTCAGCGACAACATTTTCAACGACAACATTTTCAACGACAACATTTTCAACGACAACATTTCCAACGACAACATTTGCAACGACAACATTTTCAACAACAACATTTTCAATGACAACATTTTCAACGACAACATTTTCAACGACAAAATTTTCAACGACAACATTTTCCACGACAACATTTTCAACGACAACATTTTCAACGACAACATTTTCAACGACAACATTTTCAACGACTACATTTTCAACGACAAAATTTCAAACGTCAACATTTTCAACGACAACATTTTCAACGACAACATTTTTAACGACAACATTTTCAACGACAACTTTTTCAACGATAACATTTTCAACGACAACATTTTCAACGACAACATTTTCAACGACAACATTTTCAACGACATTATATTCAAAGAAAACATTTTCAACGACAACATTTTCAACGACAAAATTTTCAACGACAACAACAACAACAACAATAACAACAAATACAATAACATTATCAACAACAACAACATTTTCAACAACAACAACATTTTAAACAACAACAACATTTTCAAAACAACATTTTCAACAACAACATTTTCAACGACATCATTTTCAACGACAACATTTTCAACGACAACATTTTCAACGAAAACATTTTCAACGACAACATTTTCAACGACAACATTTTCAACGACAACATTTTCAACGACAACATTTTCAACGACAACATTTTCAACGACAACATTTTCAGCGTCAACATTTTCAACGACAACATTTTCAACGACAACAGTTTCAACGACAACATTTTCAACGACAACATTTTCAACGAAAACATTTTCAACGACAACATTTTCAACGACAACATTTTCAACGACAACATTTTCAACGACAACATTTTACACGACAACATTTTCAGCATTAATATTTTCAACGACAACATTTTCAAGGATAAAATTTTCAACGACAACATTTTCAACCACAAAACAATAACAACAACAACAACAAAAACAACAAAAACAACAACAACAGCAACAACAACAACGACAACAACATTTTCAACACCAACATTTTCAACAACAACATTTTCAGCGACAACGTTTTCAACGACAACATTTTCAGAGACAACATTTTCAACGATAACATTTTCAAAGACAACATTTTCAACGACAACATTTTCAGAGACAACATTTTCAAACAACAACATTTTCAATGACAACATTTTCAACGACAACATTTTCAACGACAACATTTTCAGCGACAACATTTTCAAACAACAACATTTTCAATGACAACATTTTCAACGACAACATTTTCAACGACAACATTTTCAACGACAACATTTTCCACGACATTATTTTCAACGACAACATTTTCAACGACAACATTTTCAACGACAACATTTTCAACGACTACATTTTCAACGACAACATTTTCAACAACAAAACAACAACAACAACCACAACAACAACAACAACAACAACAAAAGAACAAAACAACAACGACAACAACATTTTCAACACCAACATTTTCAACAACAACATTTTCAGCGACAACATTTTCAACGACAACATTTTCAGCGACAACATTTTCAACGACAACATTTTCAACGACAACATTTTCAACGACAACATTTCCAACGACAACATTTGCAACGACAACATTTTCAACAACAACATTTTCAATGACAACATTTTCAACGACAACATTTTCAACGACAAAATTTTTAACGACAACATTTTCCACGACAACATTTTCAACGACAACATTTTCAACGACAACATTTTCAACGACAACATTTTCAACGACTACATTTTCAACGACAAAATTTCAAACGTCAACATTTTCAACGACAACATTTTCAACGACAACATTTTTAACGACAACATTTTCAACGACAACTTTTTCAACGATAACATTTTCAACGACAACATTTTCAACGACAACATTTTCAACGACAACATTTTCAACGACATTATATTCAAAGAAAACATTTTCAACGACAACATTTTCAACGACAAAATTTTCAACGACAACAACAACAACAACAATAACAACAAATACAATAACATTATCAACAACAACAACATTTTCAACAACAACAACATTTTAAACAACAACAACATTTTCAACAACAACTACATTTTCAACAACAACAACATCTTCAACAACAACATTTTCAAAACAACAATTTCAACAACAACATTTTCAACAACATTTTCAACAACAACATTTTCAACAACAACATTTTCAACAACAACATTTACAACGACATCATTTTCAACGACATTTTCAACGACAACATTTTCAACGAAAACATTTTCAACGACAACATTTTAAACGACAACATTTTCAAGGATAAAATTTTCAACGACAACATTTTCAACCACAAAACAATAACAACAACAACAACAAAAACAACAAAAACAACAACAACAGCAACAACAACAACGACAACAACATTTTCAACACCAACATTTTCAACAACAAGATTTTCAGCGACAACGTTTTCAACGACAACATTTTCAGAGACAACATTTTCAACGATAACATTTTCAAAGACAACATTTTCAACGACAACATTTTCAGTGACAACATTTTCAAACAACAACATTTTCAATGACAACATTTTCAACGACAACATTTTTAACGACAACATTTTCAGCGACAACATTTTCAAACAACAACATTTTCAATGACAACATTTTCAACGACAACATTTTCAACGACAACATTTTTACGACAACATTTTCCACGACAACATTTTCAACGACAACATTTTCAACGACAACATTTTCAACGACAACATTTTCAACGACTACATTTTCAAAGACAACATTTTCAACAACAAAACAACAACAACAACCACAACAACAACAACAACAACAAAAGAACAAAACAACAACGACAACAACATTTTCAACACCAACATTTTCAACAACAACATTTTCAGCGACAACATTTTCAACGACAACATTTTCAGCGACAACATTTTCAACGACAACATTTTCAACGACAACATTTTCAACGACAACATTTCCAACGACAACATTTGCAACGACAACATTTTCAACAACAACATTTTCAATGACAACATTTTCAACGACAACATTTTCAACGACAAAATTTTCAACGACAACATTTTCCACGACAACATTTTCAACGACAACATTTTCAACGACAACATTTTCAACGACAACATTTTCAACGACTACATTTTCAACGACAAAATTTCAAACGTCAACATTTTCAACGACAACATTTTCAACGACAACATTTTTAACGACAACATTTTCAACGACAACTTTTTCAACGACAACATTTTCAACGACAACATTTTCAACGACAAAATTTTCAACGACAACATTTTCAACGACATTATATTCAAAGAAAACATTTTCAACGACAACATTTTCAACGACAAAATTTTCAACGACAACAACAACAACAACAATAACAACAAATACAATAACATTATCAACAACAACAACATTTTCAACAACAACAACATTTTAAACAACAACAACATTTTTAACAACAACTACATTTTCAACAACAACAACATCTTCAACAACAACATTTTCAAAACAACCATTTCAACAACAACATTTTCAACAACATTTTCAACAACAACATTTTCAACAACAACATTTTCAACAACAACATTTACAACGACATCATTTTCAACGACATTTTCAACGACAACATTTTCAACGAAAACATTTTCAACGACAACATTTTCAACGACAACATTTTCAACGACAACATTTTCAACGACAACATTTTCAACGACAACATTTCCAGCGTCAACATTTTCAACGACAACATTTTCAACGACAACAGTTTCAACGACAACATTTTCAACGACAACATTTTCAACGAAAACATTTTCAACGACAACATTTTCAACGACAACATTTTCAACGACAACATTTTCAACGACAACATTTTCAACGACAACATTTTCCACGACAACATTTTCAACGACAACATTTTCAACGACAAAATTTTCAACGACAACATTTTCAATGACTACATTTTCAACGACAACATTTTCAACGACAACATTTTCAACAACAACATTTTCAATGACAACATTTTCAACGACAACATTTTCAACGACAACATTTTCAACGACAACATTTTCCACGACAACATTTTCAACGACAACATTTTCAGCGACAACATTTTCAACGACAACATTTTCAACGACAACATTTTCAACGACAACATTTTCAACGACAACATTTTCAACGACAACATTTCCAGCGTCAACATTTTCAACGACAACATTTTCAACGACAACAGTTTCAACGACAACATTTTCAACGACAACATTTTCAACGAAAACATTTTCAACGACAACATTTTCAACGACAACATTTTCAACGACAACATTTTCAACGACAACATTTTCAACGACAACATTTTCCACGACAACATTTTCAACGACAACATTTTCAACGACAAAATTTTCAACGACAACATTTTCAACGACATTATATTCAAAGATAACATTTTCAACGACAACATTTTCAACGACAAAATTTTCAACGACAACAACAACAACAACAATAACAACAAATACAATAACATTATCAAAAACAACAACATTTTCAACAACAATAACATTTTAAACAACAACAACATTTTCAACAACAACTACATTTTCAAACACCACCAACATCTTCAACAACAACATTTTCAAAACAACATTTTCAACAACAACATTTTCAACAACATTTTCAACAACAACATTTTCAACAACAACATTTTCAACAACAACATTTTCAACGACATCATTTTCAACGACAACATTTTCAACGACAATATTTTCAACGAAAACATTTTCAACGACAACATTTTCAACGACAACATTTTCAACGACAACATTTTCAACGACAACATTTTCAACGACAACATTTCCAGCGTCAACATTTTCAACGACAACATTTTCAACGACAACAGTTTCAACGACAACATTTTCAACGACAACATTTTCAACGAAAACATTTTCAACGACAACATTTTCAACGACAACATTTTCAACGACAACATTTTCAACGACAACATTTTACACGACAACATTTTCAACATTAATATTTTCAGCGACAACATTTTCAAGGATAAAATTTTCAACGACAACATTTTCAACCACAAAACAATAACAACAACAACAACAAAAACAACAAAAACAACAACAACAGCAACAACAACAACGACAACAACATTTTCAACACCAACATTTTCAACAACAAGATTTTCAGCGACAACGTTTTCAACGACAACATTTTCAGAGACAACATTTTCAACGATAACATTTTCAAAGACAACATTTTCAACGACAACATTTTCAGTGACAACATTTTCAAACAACAACATTTTCAATGACAACATTTTCAACGACAACATTTTCAACGACAACATTTTTAGCGACAACATTTTCAAACAACAACATTTTCAATGACAACATTTTCAACGACAACATTTTCAACGACAACATTTTCAACGACAACATTTTCAACGACAACATTTTCAACGACAAAATTTTCAACGACAACATTTTCAACGACAACATTTTCAACGACAACATTTTCAACGACAACATTTTCAACAACAAAACAACAACAACAACCACAACAACAACAACAACAACAAAAGAACAAAACAACAACGACAACAACATTTTCAACACCAACATTTTCAACGACAACATTTTCAGCAACAACATTTTCAACGACAACATTTTCAGCGACAACATTTTCAACGACAACATTTTCAACGACAACATTTTCAACGACAACATTTCCAACGACAACATTTGCAACGACAACATTTTCAACAACAACATTTTCAATGACAACATTTTCAACGACAACATTTTCAACGACAAAATTTTCAACGACAACATTTTCCACGACAACATTTTCAACGACAACATTTTCAACGACAACATTTTCAACGACAACATTTTCAACGACTACATTTTCAAAGACAACATTTTCAACAACAAAACAACAACAACAACCACAACAACAACAACAACAACAAAAGAACAAAACAACAACGACAACAACATTTTCAACACCAACATTTTCAACAACAACATTTTCAGCGACAACATTTTCAACGACAACATTTTCAGCGACAACATTTTCAACGACAACATTTTCAACGACAACATTTTCAACGACAACATTTCCAACGACAACATTTGCAACGACAACATTTTCAACAACAACATTTTCAATGACAACATTTTCAACGACAACATTTTCAACGACAACATTTTCAACGACAACATTTTCAACGACAACATTTTCAACGACAACATTTTCAACGACAACATTTTCAACGACAACATTTTCAACGACTACATTTTCAACGACAAAATTTCAAACGTCAACATTTTCAACGACAACATTTTCAACGACAACATTTTTAACGACAACATTTTCAACGACAACTTTTTCAACGACAACATTTTCAACGACAACATTTTCAACGACAAAATTTTCAACGACAACATTTTCAACGACATTATATTCAAAGAAAACATTTTCAACGACAACATTTTCAACGACAAAATTTTCAACGACAACAACAACAACAACAATAACAACAAATACAATAACATTATCAACAACAACAACATTTTCAACAACAACAACATTTTAAACAACAACAACATTTTTAACAACAACTACATTTTCAACAACAACAACATCTTCAACAACAACATTTTCAAAACAACAATTTCAACAACAACATTTTCAACAACATTTTCAACAACAACATTTTCAACAACAACATTTTCAACAACAACATTTACAACGACATCATTTTCAACGACATTTTCAACGACAACATTTTCAACGAAAACATTTTCAACGACAACATTTTCAACGACAACATTTTCAACGACAACATTTTCAACGACAACATTTTCAACGACAACATTTCCAGCGTCAACATTTTCAACGACAACATTTTCAACGACAACAGTTTCAACGACAACATTTTCAACGACAACATTTTCAACGAAAACATTTTCAACGACAACATTTTCAACGACAACATTTTCAACGACAACATTTTCAACGACAACATTTTCAACGACAACATTTTCCACGACAACATTTTCAACGACAACATTTTCAACGACAAAATTTTCAACGACAACATTTTCAATGACTACATTTTCAACGACAACATTTTCAACGACAACATTTTCAACAACAACATTTTCAATGACAACATTTTCAACGACAACATTTTCAACGACAACATTTTCAACGACAACATTTTCCACGACAACATTTTCAACGACAACATTTTCAGCGACAACATTTTCAACGACAACATTTTCAACGACTTCATTTTCAACGACAACATTTCAAACGACAACATTTTCAACGACAACATTTTCAACGACAACATTTTTAACGACAACATTTTCAACGACAACTTTTTCAACGACAACATTTTCAACGACAACATTTTCAACGACAACATTTTCAACGACAAAATTTTCAACGACAACATTTTCAACGACATTATATTCAAAGATAACATTTTCAACGACAACATTTTCAACGACAAAATTTTCAACGACAACAACAACAACAACAATAACAACAAATACAATAACATTATCAAAAACAACAACATTTTCAACAACAATAAACTTTTAAACAACAACAACATTTTCAACAACAACTACATTTTCAAACACCACCAACATCTTCAACAACAACATTTTCAAAACAACATTTTCAACAACAACATTTTCAACAACATTTTCAACAACAACATTTTCAACAACAACATTTTCAACAACAACATTTTCAACGACATCATTTTCAACGACAACATTTTCAACGACAACATTTTCAACGAAAACATTTTCAACGACAACATTTTCAACGACAACATTTTCAACGACAACATTTTCAACGACAACATTTTCAACGACAACATTTCCAGCGTCAACATTATCAACGACAACATTTTCAACGACAACAGTTTCAACGACAACATTTTCAACGACAACATTTTCAACGAAAACATTTTCAACGACAACATTTTCAACGACAACATTTTCAACGACAACATTTTCAACGACAACATTTTACACGACAACATTTTCAACATTAATATTTTCAGCGACAACATTTTCAAGGATAAAATTTTCAACGACAACATTTTCAACCACAAAACAATAACAACAACAACAACAAAAACAACAAAAACAACAACAACAGCAACAACAACAACGACAACAACATTTTCAACACCAACATTTTCAACAACAAGATTTTCAGCGACAACGTTTTCAACGACAACATTTTCAGAGACAACATTTTCAACGATAACATTTTCAAAGACAACATTTTCAACGACAACATTTTCAGTGACAACATTTTCAAACAACAACATTTTCAATGACAACATTTTCAACGACAACATTTTCAACGACAACATTTTTAGCGACAACATTTTCAAACAACAACATTTTCAATGACAACATTTTCAACGACAACATTTTCAACGACAACATTTTCAACGACAACATTTTCCACGACAACATTTTCAACGACAAAATTTTCAACGACAACATTTTCAACGACAACATTTTCAACGACTACATTTTCAACGACAACATTTTCAACAACAAAACAACAACAACAACCACAACAACAACAACAACAACAAAAGAACAAAACAACAACGACAACAACATTTTCAACACCAACATTTTCAACGACAACATTTTCAGCAACAACATTTTCAACGACAACATTTTCAGCGACAACATTTTCAACGACAACATTTTCAACGACAACATTTTCAACGACAACATTTCCAACGACAACATTTGCAACGACAACATTTTCAGCGACAACATTTTCAAACAACAACATTTTCAATGACAACATTTTCAACGACAACATTTTAAACGACAACATTTTTACGACAACATTTTCCACGACAACATTTTCAACGACAACATTTTCAACGACAACATTTTCAACGACAACATTTTCAACGACTATATTTTCAAAGACAACATTTTCAACAACAAAACAACAACAACAACCACAACAACAACAACAACAACAAAAGAACAAAACAACAACGACAACAACATTTTCAACACCAACATTTTCAACAACAACATTTTCAGCGACAACATTTTCAACGACAACATTTTCAGCGACAACATTTTCAACGACAACATTTTCAACGACAACATTTTCAACGACAACATTTCCAACGACAACATTTGCAACGACAACATTTTCAACAACAACATTTTCAATGACAACATTTTCAACGACAACATTTTCAACGACAAAATTTTCAACGACAACATTTTCCACGACAACATTTTCAACGACAACATTTTCAACGACAACATTTTCAACGACAACATTTTCAACGACTACATTTTCAACGACAAAATTTCAAACGTCAACATTTTCAACGACAACATTTTCAACGACAACATTTTTAACGACAACATTTTCAACGACAACTTTTTCAACGACAACATTTTCAACGACAACATTTTCAACGACAAAATTTTCAACGACAACATTTTCAACGACATTATATTCAAAGAAAACATTTTCAACGACAACATTTTCAACGACAAAATTTTCAACGACAACAACAACAAAAACAATAACAACAAATACAATAACATTATCAACAACAACAACATTTTCAACAACAACAACATTTTAAACAACAACAACATTTTTAACAACAACTACATTTTCAACAACAACAACATCTTCAACAACAACATTTTCAAAACAACAATTTCAACAACAACATTTTCAACAACATTTTCAACAACAACATTTTCAACAACAACATTTTCAACAACAACATTTACAACGACATCATTTTCAACGACATTTTCAACGACAACATTTTCAACGAAAACATTTTCAACGACAACATTTTCAACGACAACATTTTCAACGACAACATTTTCAACGACAACATTTTCAACGACAACATTTCCAGCGTCAACATTTTCAACGACAACATTTTCAACGACAACAGTTTCAACGACAACATTTTCAACGACAACATTTTCAACGAAAACATTTTCAACGACAACATTTTCAACGACAACATTTTTACGACAACATTTTCAACGACAACATTTTCAACGACAACATTTTCCACGACAACATTTTCAACGACAACATTTTCAACGACAAAATTTTCAACGACAACATTTTCAATGACTACATTTTCAACGACAACATTTTCAACGACAACATTTTCAACAACAACATTTTCAATGACAACATTTTCAACGACAACATTTTCAACGACAACATTTTCAACGACAACATTTTCCACGACAACATTTTCAACGACAACATTTTCAGCGACAACATTTTCAACGACAACATTTTCAACGACTTCATTTTTGACGACAACATTTCAAACGACAACATTTTCAACGACAACATTTTCAACGACAACATTTTTAACGACAACATTTTCAACGACAACTTTTTCAACGACAACATTTTCAACGACAACATTTTCAACGACAACATTTTCAACGACAAAATTTTCAACGACAACATTTTCAACGACATTATATTCAAAGATAACATTTTCAACGACAACATTTTCAACGACAAAATTTTCAACGACAACAACAACAACAACAATAACAACAAATACAATAACATTATCAAAAACAACAACATTTTCAACAACAATAACATTTTAAACAACAACAACATTTTCAACAACAACTACATTTTCAAACACCAACAACATCTTCAACAACAACATTTTCAAAACAACATTTTCAACAACAACATTTTCAACAACATTTTCAACAACAACATTTTCAACAACAACATTTTCAACAACAACATTTTCAACGACATCATTTTCAACGACAACATTTTCAACGACAACATTTTCAACGAAAACATTTTCAACGACAACATTTTCAACGACAACATTTTCAACGACAACATTTTCAACGACAACATTTTCAACGACAACATTTCCAGCGTCAACATTTTCAACGACAACATTTTCAACGACAACAGTTTCAACGACAACATTTTCAACGACAACATTTTCAACGACAACATTTTCAACGACAACATTTTCAACGACAACATTTTCAACGACAACATTTTCAACGACAACATTTTACACGACAACATTTTCAACATTAATATTTTCAGCGACAACATTTTCAAGGATAAAATTTTCAACGACAACATTTTCAACCACAAAACAATAACAACAACAACAACAAAAACAACAAAAACAACAACAACAGCAACAACAACAACGACAACAACATTTTCAACACCAACATTTTCAACAACAAGATTTTCAGCGACAACGTTTTCAACGACAACATTTTCAGAGACAACATTTTCAACGATAACATTTTCAAAGACAACATTTTCAACGACAACATTTTCAGTGACAACATTTTCAAACAACAACATTTTCAATGACAACATTTTCAACGACAACATTTTCAACGACAACATTTTTAGCGACAACATTTTCAAACAACAACATTTTCAATGACAACATTTTCAACGACAACATTTTCAACGACAACATTTTCAACGACAACATTTTCAACGACAACATTTTCAACGACAAAATTTTCAACGACAACATTTTCAACGACAACATTTTCAACGACTACATTTTCAACGACAACATTTTCAACAACAAAACAACAACAACAACCACAACAACAACAACAACAACAAAAGAACAAAACAACAACGACAACAACATTTTCAACACCAACATTTTCAACGACAACATTTTCAGCAACAACATTTTCAACGACAACATTTTCAGCGACAACATTTTCAACGACAACATTTTCAACGACAACATTTTCAACGACAACATTTCCAACGACAACATTTGCAACGACAACATTTTCAACAACAACATTTTCAATGACAACATTTTCAACGACAACATTTTCAACGACAAAATTTTCAACGACAACATTTTCCACGACAACATTTTCAACGACAACATTTTCAACGACAACATTTTCAACGACAACATTTTCAACGACTACATTTTCAACGACAACATTTCAAACGACAACATTTTCAACGACAACATTTTCAACGACAACATTTTTAACGACAACATTTTCAACGACAACTTTTTCAACGACAACATTTTCAACGACAACATTTTCAACGACAACATTTTCCACGACAACATTTTCAACGACATTATATTCAAAGAAAACATTTTCAACGACAACATTTTCAACGACAAAATTTTCAACGACAACAACAACAACAACAATAACAACAAATACAATAACATTATCAACAACAACAACATTTTCAACAACAACAACATTTTAAACAACAACAACATTTTCAACAACAACTACATTTTCAACAACAACAACATCTTCAACAACAACATTTTCAAAACAACAATTTCAACAACAACATTTTCAACAACATTTTCAACAACAACATTTTCAACAACAACATTTTCAACAACAACATTTACAACGACATCATTTTCAACGACATTTTCAACGACAACATTTTCAACGAAAACATTTTCAACGACAACATTTTCAACGACAACATTTTCAACGACAACATTTTCAACGACAACATTTTAAACGACAACATTTCCAGCGTCAACATTTTCAACGACAACATTTTCAACGACAACAGTTTCAACGACAACATTTTCAACGACAACATTTTCAACGAAAACATTTTCAACGACAACATTTTCAACGACAACATTTTCAACGACAACATTTTCAACGACAACATTTTACACGACAACATTTTCAACATTAATATTTTCAACGACAACATTTTCAACGATAACATTTTCAACGACAACATTTTCAACTACAAAACAATAACAACAACAACAACAAAAACAACAAAAACAACAACAACAGCAACAACAACAACGACAACAACATTTTCAACACCAACATTTTCAACAACAAGATTTTCAGCGACAACATTTTCAACGACAACATTTTCAGAGACAACATTTTCAACGAAAACATTTTCAAAGACAACATTTTCAACGACAACATTTTCAGTGACAAATTTTCAAACAACAACATTTTCAATGACAACATTTTCAACGACAACATTTTCAACGACAACATTTTCAGCGACAACATTTTCAAACAACAACATTTTCAATGACAACATTTTCAACGACAACATTTTCAACGACAACATTTTCAACGACAACATTTTCCACGACAACATTTTCAACGACAACATTTTCAACGACAACATTTTCAACGACAACATTTTCAACGACTACATTTTCAACGACAACATTTTCAACGACAACATTTTCAACGACTACATTTTCAACGACAACATTTCCAACGACAACATTTTCAACGACAACATTTTCAACAACAACATTTTCAACGACAATATTTTCCGCGACAACATTTTCAACGACAACATTTTCAACGACAACATTTTCAACGACTACATTTTCAACGACAACATTTTCAACGACAACATTTTCAACAACAACTTTTTTAACGACAACATTTTCAACGACAACTTTTTCAACGACAACATTTTCAACGACAACATTTTCAACGACAACATTTTACATGACAACATTTTCAACGACAACATTTTCAACGACAACATTTTCAACAATAACATTTTCAACGACAACATTTTCAACAACAAAACAACAACAACAACCACAACAACAACAAAAACAACAACAACAACAACAGAACAAAACAACAACGACAACAACATTTTCAACACAAACATTTTCAACAACAACATTTTCAGCGACAACATTTTCAACGACAACATTTTCAGCGAAAACATTTTCAACGACAACATTTTCAACGACAACATTTCCAACGACAACATTTGCAACGACAACATTTTCAACAACATTATTTTCAATGACAACATTTTCAACGACAACATTTTCAACGACAACATTTTCAACGACAACATTTTCCACGACAACATTTTCAACGACAACATTTTCAACGACAACATTTTCAACGACAACATTTTCAACGACTACATTTTCAACGACAACATTTCAAACGACAACATTTTCAACGACAACATTTTCAACGACAATATTTTTAACGACAACATTTTCAACGATAACCTTTTCAACGACAACATTTTCAACGACAACATTTTCAACGACAACATTTTCAACGACAACATTTTCAACGACAACATTTTCAACGACATTATTTTCAACGAAAACATTTTCAACGACAACATTTTCAACGACAAAATTTTCAACGACAACAACAACAACAACAATAACAACAACAACAATAACATTATCAACAACAACAACATTTTCAACAACAACAACATTTTCAACAACAACAACATTTTCAACAACAACTACATTTTCAACAACAACAACATCTTCAACAACAACATTTTCAAAACAACAATTTCAACAACAACATTTTCAACAACATTTTCAACAACAACATTTTCAACAACATCATTTTCAACAACAACATTTTCAACGACATCATTTTCAACGACAACATTTTCAACGACAACATTTTCAACGAAAACATTTTCAACGACAACGTTTTCAACGACAACATTTTCAACGACAACATTTTCAACGACAACATTTCCAGCGACAACATTTTCAACGACAACATTTTCAACGACAACAGTTTCAACGACAACATTTTCAACGACAACATTTTCAACGAAAACATTTTCAACGACAACATTTTCAACGACAATATTTTCAACGACAACATTTTCAACGACAACATTTACAACGACAACATTTTACACGACAACATTTTCAACATTAACATTTTCAACGACAACATTTTCAACGATAACATTTTCAACGACAACATTTTCAACTACAAAACAATAACAACAACAACAAAAACAACAAAAACAACAACAACAGCAACAACAACAACGACAACAACATTTTCAACACCAACATTTTCAACAACAACATTTTCAGCGACAACATTTTCAACGACAACATTTTCAGAGACAACATTTTCAACGATAACATTTTCAACGACAACATTTTCAACGACAAAATTTTCAGTGACAACATTTTCAAACAACAACATTTTCAATGACAACATTTTCAACGACAACATTTTCCACGACAACATTTTCAACGACAACATTTTCCACGACAACATTTTCAACGACAACATTTTCAACGACAACATTTTCAACGACAACATTTTCAACGACTACATTTTCAACGACAACATTTTAACTGACAACATTTTCAACGACAACAACAACAACAACAACAAAAACAACAACAACACAACAACAACAACAACAACTTGAGACGCCGAGCAGAGCGGACGTGTTTCGACTGCGCTCCCGAGCTCATCACTTTCAAGTGTTTCTATCGGAGTATTTGCGAAGTTTTTTTCTTGTAAGTGCTTCGGAATAGTTGTTAATCGTTGCGTGATACCACACGCATCTCTAGTGTTCGATTTTAAATCGAATTAGTGCTTGATTTCACCGAAAAGTGACTAAAAAACACTCGCGTCAAATCTTGGATCCCGTTTCGTTACCCATCGTCTCCGACACCTCGGAGTCGGTGAGAGAGGAAACGAGAAGACCAGCAAAGTGCTCTTCTTTTTCACACCGAGACAACAATTGTGTCGGATATACTGCAATTATCAACTCACCAGACATTATGTCGAAGATGATCAGCTCACCGCATTCACCAAGGAGGATGTCTCCGTCTCCCAGTCAACTCGGCGACACGACTAACGATAGGAGGGTAAGAAGTGCTCCGTCTTCACCTCAGAGACGTGCTCAGGTTGCCACTACAGCCCCTCCGATTAATTACAGAAGTTCACGTAATCTCTCATTATCCCTGGAGTCACTAAATGACGAAATAAAATCGCCGACGACAGTATTGCGCCGCGAAGGCGGTATTTTAACTACCACAGTAAGGCGCATTCCGACAACTATCGGTGTCCGCTCACTCCCTTTCTCTTCTATCACTGGCAAAGTTTCACCGACCGAAATTAATTACGGAATTCATAATTCATTTGTCCATGCAAGTGGTGGAGCCATAGATACTCAAAGTTCCGATTCCCGTGACGTAAACCGTCCCCCGGACACCGCTTTCCCCATTACTCAGGCGACGAGGGAGGGGGAAATCACCTCTTCAGCTGAGACGAGGCCACGCTCGCTCGCGTAGAGCGCAAGGGGAGGGGGATCGAGTGCGGTAAGCGGGGCGGACCCTATTCGATGCGAAGGCGAAGCCGCGAGCATTAGCGACGCACCCCAACGGGGCAGACCGTTAGTCAGCTACGCGCGGGTGACGGGAGGGAAGGAAAATCGACAAGCCCAAAGCAACGGCGATAACCCACCCCAACCTTTTAAATTCGTAACGAAAAAAATAATACCATTGAAATCGGGCCCCACAAGGAAGACGGGAATTATTTTCAACGGCCTCCCAGGCGTTCCCATAGCCCAATACATCGAGGCGATGGCCGAAGAGGTGGGCGGGAGACAGATAACGCACGCCACAAAACTTCCAGGGGATCGCGTTTGTTTCTATTTGAAGAATGAAGACATTTTAAACGACTTCATGATGAATAAAGGAGGTCTCACCATAATGAATAATTTTTTAATTGCGAACCGCATGGTTCAGCAAGTGGAGCGGCTAGTCGTCTCAAACGTGCCCCCAGAATTCCCGATTCCCGATTTGTTGGAAATTATCTCCCAAATAGGAAGAGTCGTGAGCCCCGTCACCACCCTGGGCGTGGGAATAAAAAGAGATGATCTAAGCCACGTCGAGTCGTGGAGGAAGCAGGTCTTCATCGTACGTCGGGAAGGTGTGATTGTACCCGAGTCGCTGCTCTTGGATTTCGGCCCCGCCAAGCACCGAATTTTCTTCAACTTTAATGACCCTCGGTGCTTTAGATGCAACGAAGACGGACATTTTGCCTCCGCCTGCAAGGCCAATCTCGACCAGGCAAGGGAAAGCAGGGCGAATTTTAACCCTCGCATAAACGACGGCAAAAAACAACATAATAATGACGCGCCGGCCGCATCACTTAAGACCCCCACCCCCGGAGGTGCAGATCACCAAATCATAGCGCCGAAAAAAAATATTATCACCCCAATTCCTCTCCCTCCTCACCCCACCGAGGAAGCGGACGTTGCCAATCATGAAAAAAATGACGGCAGCGACACGCCCCCCGAGACCAAGACTTCTCACTCCACCCCGCTACCTTTACCCACGCAACACGCCGCAAAAAACCCCTCCTCGGACGAATTGGTTGCCACAGACCATAATCTTGATTCCCACGCCACCAAAGCAGCAACGGAAGATCATCAAACAAACAACCCGCACGCACCAACTAGCCTCTCTCAAGTGCAAGGCCAAACAAAAAGGAAACACGTCAGGGCGGAGGAAAGAACGTCTCCCCAAAGAAAACGATTAATCCCCACCCCATCCGATGAACGGGGATACAAAGAGATAGAAGAGTACCTCAACAACCATCCACAAGAAGGATTTTTAGATAGTCCAAAACTCATTTTATTCCTGAAAGAAACGAAAGGAAAGAAGAACATTACGGACATAGCTAAGAATTTTTTTTCAGACACGCATGCCCTCGTCGAAACGTTGAGAGAGCTTGTCGAGAACAAAGTAGTTAAAGATGTTGCGTTAGATATGAGGATCCACAGGTTTTTTAAGGCCCTAACTAACAAACCACCGCATAATCAATGACGTCCGTCAGAGGGAAGACCATCAACCTGACCACCCTAAACGTGCGTTCTGTAGCCAGCAACGTAAAAAGTCAACAGCTCAAATTTTTCATCCAGCGGTGGGAGCCAGATATCCTACTTATGCAGGAAACAAACGCGGACCACCTCCAACCCTGCCTCCGCAGCCTCGGCTATTCTTTCAGCCTCAACCCCACCCACAGAGTAGCCGCGGGAACTGGCATCGCAATAAAAAAGAACCTCGCCCCCAACATAACGAAGGAAAACACCCTCTATCCGGGGCATGCTACAGAACATCGTTTCGAATTTAGCTCAGGCTCCACCTTACGCGTTATTAACAGCTACATACCTAACGACAAGGACATAGCTGTTGAAGTGATACGGAAGATGGACGACGCACTCGAGCAAGGCAGGGCGGAAGACTATCATCCGGATCTCACCATACTGGCTGGTGATTATAATTGCACGCTGTCGCCTCGTCACGACCGCTCATCGAGGATAGAGAGGGAGCCTACAAAGGCGAGGCGTCTCGCTGCACACATTAGGAAGCATTCTCTATCAGACGAATGGAGGGAAAGGCACGGAAGGAGGGAAGGGTATACGTACCACTCTGCGGCCGACCCCAATATCGCATCCCGCCTGGACAGGATATACACTGACAACATACAGAAAATATCCTCCATCGAAAGGCGAGCCTCGTTCTCGGACCACATGGCTCTATCCATAGACTTCACCATCCAGGATGTAATAAAACCACCTCCCCCGTACTGGAAATTCTACAACTACTTACTTGATAACGAAGAATTTGTCGAATTCATGTCGACAATTATCGAGGAAGTGACGTCTACCCACGAGAGCGGGGACCCCGTCGTCGCGTGGGAAACTTTAAAATCTGAGATTAGAGCCGCCACCAGGATTTATGTACGCCTTAGTAAAGACAGAAACATATCCCACATGAGATCGCTCGAGGCGACGGAGGCGACGACTCGAGGAGAGGAGGCGATGAAGGCGAGGGAGGAAATAAGGCGCACGTACAAGGAGGTGGGCGAGAGAGCGACGGCGATCGAGGGATGGGAAGAGATAGCATCTTCGGAGAATCCGTCGGGGACTGCTCTCTCGAGATCGGTGACACGGATGCATCGACCCCCCCTGACGTCATTGGAAACAGACGACGGCACTATCCTCTCCGAACAGCAGCATCTTGTGAAGTACGTAAAAGACTATTATGAAAAAGTCTTTCAAGCCCCCGTACAGACAGACTCAGCGCTGCAGGAGGACGATTTTATTATTCTTTCGCGGGGGCAGCCGGAATTGACGGCGGAGAGTAAAGCGCGGATGGAGGCGCCCCTGACCCCAGAGGATCTCCGCACTGCACTCTACAGCTTGAACCGAAAGAAAGCACCAGGAATCGATGGCCTAACGTCCGAATTCTATAAGACCTTTTGGACTCTCCTCGCGAAGCCCTTCGCGTCAATGGTCGACGCGAGCCTAGAGAGAGGCATGCTCCCTATCTCCAGCAGATGGGCCATTCTGAATTTAATTCATAAAAAAGGGGACAGAACAAATTTGAAGAACTGGAGACCAATCTCGATCACCACCACCGATTACAAAATAATTGCGAAGGCCCTTTCCATGAGACTGTCGTCGGCAATGCGAGAGGTGGTATCCCCCGAGCAAGGGTGCGGCGTCACAGGCAGAACCATCTTAGATAACCTGTCCCTAATTCGTGACATAATCGCATATGCGAATGAAACTAATTCTCCACTGGCCATATTAAGTCTGGACCAAAAGGGCGCTTTCGACAAAGTTCGCCATGATTTTTTATTTAATGTATTGAGACGCATGAATTTTGGCGAAAATTTCATAAAAACTTTAAGTACAATTTACGAGGACGCATCATGCCTCGTTAGGGTTGGCAATAGTCTGACTCCTCCAATCCCCTTTAAGCGAGGCATAAGACAAGGATGTCCGCTCTCCGGCCAGCTGTACGCACTGGCCCTAGAGCCACTACTCCACATCCTAAAAACTAAAATTACAGGTTTTCCACTCCCCACTCAAGAAGCACATATTACGCTATCAGCATACGCAGATGACGTAACTTTATTCATTTCGGAGAACGACGCTGTAAGAAATGTGATAAAATCATTCGATTCGTACGCCGCCCTCTCGGGAGCAGAACTAAACGAGAACAAGACTGAAGGGATGTACGTCGGGTCCTGGCGCGGGCGCACGGATAGGCTCGGACCCTTCGCGATCTCCACCGAAGGTGCCCGATTCCTCGGAGTGGTTTTTAAAAATGACACCATCAAAGAGAGAGAAGGACTAGAGGAAGACCTGGAGGTAAAAATTCGAAACGGATTGAGGAGGTGGGAAGCGGCTTCAGGGGCCCTTTCCGTGAGAGGAAGGACAAGGGTCGTAAATCAGTTCGTGGCCCCGACCATCTGGTACCGCCTACAGACCCAATGCATTAGCCCTCAATGCATCCGGCGGGTGCAAGCCGCCCTCACGGATTTTGTGTGGGGTAGGGGCCGAAAACACTGGGTTGCCGGAGCCGTGCTGACGGCCCCGCTCGGGTGCGGAGGACTTGGGCTGACTGACGTGCAGGCAAAAATTACCGCTATGAGGATAAATTTCTTTCAACGGTACGTCACAGGTGAAGTTCAACCGTGGAAAATCTTCGTTTCCTACTTCCTCGAGACCAGGCCTAAGAGGAACGGTTTCTACTCCTCACTGAAAAGCGCCCTCGACACAATGGACGTGAGGTCCGGGGAAAACGGAGGACCTCTCCCCACATCTTGGCCCCCGACGGAGGAATCTCTCCCCTTCGGTTTCCGGAGCGAGCTGTCGAAGCGAACGCGAACGTTTCCCATACACAAAAGCGATATTTACCGAGAAATCGTTGCCAAAAAAAACAAAGAGAAGTGGCCCTACAAGGACGGCATATGGGGAGAGTCTACGTGCTGGAAAGCCTTCTGGAAGGCGCCAGTCCTGGGGAAGGAGGGGAAGGTGTCTTGGAGACTGGCACATGATCGCCTGGCAGACGCCGTTTTCCTGTCGCGGTCGGGATTGCGAGAAAACTCAGTGTGCAGAGCATGCCCTGGAAGCCAGGCCACGGCCTGGCACATCCTCTACGACTGCAGACAGGCCGGAGAGGTATGGCGGACAGCAAAGGAGTGGATAAAAGGAGTCACGGGCCGCAGGGTGAGGAGCGCACTGGAATTACACAGGGGGAGACCTCCTGAAAGGGGCGGCTATACTAAGCGAGATTTACTGGCAAACTTCATTATAGCCGAAACAAAGGCAAGCATATATCATTGTTTTACAGTAACAGAAAAAGGTGAAAGGTCGGCTCAAAAAACATACGCCGAGTACTTAAAAAAAGGAATCGAAAGAAGAATCAGGAGGGAGTATATATATCATAAATGCAAGGGCGACACAAAATCTTTTATTGACTTGTGGTGTCAGAGCGGTGTTCTTTCTGAAGTGGAAGAAACGGAGTCAGGGGACACAATTTTAAAAGTGAAGATTGCGCCATAGAGAAGAAAGAATGAAGTAACAAGGGCGGAACCACACGGAGGCATTAACCACTCGGAAGGGGAGGCCACATGCGCGGAGGGATGGGGTCCAAGGTTGCGGTAACCAGCCCCTTCGGCGGACCTCCCCTGTGCGCGGCCCTCCCCTTCGGAGAGTGTAAAGGCGGTGAAGAGATGCAAAAAGAATAATGACTGAAAATGATGATTTTATTGAGAAATAAACCAAGGTGACGACGAAAAACTTATAAAACCTTTCAAAAAAACCGCCCATAGAATAATAATAATAATAATAATAATACAGCAAAATGGAAAAGTATGAAGAACTTAAAAATGAAATCAAGAGATTGTGGAAATCAGATAAAGTACACATAATACCCATCATTATCTCCGCCACAGGAGTAGTGCCTCATTCACTCCATCAAGGTCTTCAAACTATTGGACTGCCGATAAACTTGTTTATTACCATACAAAAAGCAGCAATTTTAAATACTTGCCGGATTGTCAGAAAATTTTTCAAAACAGAGTAAAGAGACGAGAGTACTTGGTGATACCCGTACCTCGCCTACAACCAGCAAAAATGCTGTGAAAACATAAAAAAATATATTATAATAATAGTAATAATAATAAAACAATTTCAACAACAACATTTTCAACAACATTTTCAACAACAACATTTTCAACAACAACATTTTCAACAACAACATTTTCAACGACATCATTTTCAACGACAACATTTTCAACGACATTTTCAACGAAAACATTGTCAACGACAACTTTTTCAACGACAACATTTTCAACGACAACATTTTCAACGACAACATTTTCAACGACAACATTTTCCACGACAACATTTTCAACGACAACATTTTCAACGACAACATTTTTCAACGACAACATTTTCAACGACAACATTTTCAACAACAACATTATAACTGACAACATTTTCAACGACAACAACAACAACAACAACAACAAAAACAACAACAACACAACAACAACAACAACAACAACAACAACAACAACATTTTCAACAACAACAACATTTTCAACAACAACAACATTTTCAACAACAACAACATTTTACGCAACAAATTTTTGCACAACAACATTTTCAACAACAACATTTTCAACAACAACATTTTCAACGACATCATTTTCAACGACAACATTTTCAACGACAACATTTTCAACGACAACATTTTCAACGACAACATTTTCAACGACAATATTTTCAACGACAACATTTTCAACGACAACATTTTCAACGACAACATTTTCAACGACAACATTTTACACGACAACATTTTCAACGTTAACATTTTCAACGACAACATTTTCAACGATAACATTTTCAACGACAACATTTTCAACTACAAAAAAATAACAACAACAACAACAAAAACAACTAAAACAACAACAAAAGCAACAACAACAACGACAACAACATTTTCAACACCAACATTTTCAACAACAACATTTTCAGCGACAACATTTTCAACGACAACATTTTCTGCGACAACATTTTCAACGACAACATTTTTAACGACAACATTTTGAACGACAACATTTTCAGCGACAACATTTTCAAACAACAACATTTTCAATGACAACATTTTCAACGACAACATTTTCAACGACAATATTTTCAACGACAACATTTTCCACGACATTTTCAACGACAACATTTTCAACAACAACATTTTCAATGACAACATTTTCAACGACTACATTTTAACGACAACATTTTCAACGACAACATTTTCAACGACAACTTTTTTAACGACAACATTTTCAACGACAACTTTTTCAACGACAACATTTTCAACGACAACATTTTCAACGACAATATTTTCAACGACAACATTTTCAACGACAACATTTTACACGACAACATTTTCAACGACAATATTTTCAACGACAACATTTTCAACGATAACATTTTCAACGACAACATTTTCAACAACAAAACAACAACAACAACCACAACAACAACATAAACAACAACAACAACAACAGAACAAAACAACAACGACAACAACATTTTCAACACCAACATTTTCAACAACAACATTTTCAGCGACAACATTTTCAACGACAACATTTTCAGCGACAACATTTTCAACGACAACATTTTCAACGACAACATTTTCAACGACAACATTTCCAACGACAACATTTTCAACGACAACATTTTCAACAACAACATTTTCAATGACAACATTTTCAACGACAACATTTTCAACGACAACATTTTCAACGACAACATTTTCCACGACAACATTTTCAACAACAACATTTTCAACGACAACATTTTCAACGACAACATTTTCAACGACTACATTTTCAACGACAACATTTTCAACGACAACATTTTCAACGACAACATTTTCAACGACAACATTTTCAACGACAACATTTTCAACGACAATATTTTCAACGACAACATTTTCAACGACAACATTTTCAACGACAACATTTTCAACGACAACATTTCACACGACAACATTTTCAACGTTAACATTTTCAACGACAACATTTTCAACGATAACATTTTCAACGACAACATTTTCAACTACAAAACAATAACAACAACAACAACAAAAACAACTAAAACAACAACAAAAGCAACAACAACAACGAAAACAACATTTTCAACACCAACATTTTCAACAACAACATTTTCAGCGACAACATTTTCAACGACAACATTTTCAGCGACAACATTTTCAACGACAACATTTTTAACGACAACATTTTGAACGACAACATTTTCAGCGACAACATTTTCAAACAACAACATTTTCAATGACAACATTTTCAACGACAACATTTTCAACGACAACATTTTCAACGACAACATTTTCCACGACATTTTCAACGACAACATTTTCAACAACAACATTTTCAATGACAACATTTTCAACGACTACATTTTCAACGACAACATTTTCAACGACAACATTTTCAACGACAACTTTTTTAACGACAACTTTTTCAACGACAACTTTTTCAATGACAACATTTTCAACGACAACATTTTCAACGACAATATTTTCAACGACAAAATTTTCAACGACAACATTTTACACGACAACATTCTCAACGACAACATTTTCAACGACAACATTTTCTACGATAACATTTTCAACGACAACATTTTCAACAACAAAACAACAACAACAACCACAACAACAACATAAACAAACACAACAACAACAGAACAAAACAACAACGACAACAACATTTTCAACACCAACATTTTCAACAACAACATTTTCAGCGACAACATTTTCAGCGACAACATTTTCAACGACAACATTTTCAACGACAACATTTTCAACGACAACATTTCCAACGACAACATTTTCAACGACAACATTTTCAACAACAACATTTTCAATGACAACATTTTCAACGACAACATTTTCAACGACAACATTTTCAACGACAACATTTTCCACGACAACATTTTCAACAACAA